>NW_007059698.1:508344-557840 GCF_000164805.1 Carlito syrichta
AAATGTTGAACTAGCCTTGCATCCCAGGAATGAAGCCTACTTGGTCATGATGGATGATTTTTGAGATGTATTGTTGAATCCGGTTTGCTAGGATCTTGTTGAGAATTTTAGCATCTATATTCATCAAAGATATAGGCCTGTAGTTCTCTTTCTTTGTTGGATCTTTACCTGGCTTGGGTATCAATGTGATGTAAGCTTCGTAAACTGATTTGGGGAGAGTTTCATCTTTTTTAATCGCCTGGAATACCTTCAGTAGGATTGGTATCAGCTCCTCCTTAAATTTCTTGTAGAATTCTGCTGGAAAGCCATCTGGACCAGGGCTTTTTTTTGTAGGTAGTTTTCTTATTATGTAGTTGATTTCCTTGATTGTTATTGGTCTATTTAGGGTCTCAATTTCTTCTTGTTCCAACCTAGGTAGGTTGTGTGATGTCAGAAAGTCCTCCATTTCCTTAAGGTTTTCAAGTTTGTTTCCATACAAGTGTACGTGGTAGTATCCAATGATCTTTTGTATTTCTTCAGGGTCAAATGTGACTTCATCTTTTGTGTTTCTGATTGTGCTTATTTGAGTTTTTTCTCATTTTTTCTTGGTCACTCTAGCTAGGGGACCATCGATCTTGTCTATCCTTTCGAAGAATCAGCTTTTTGTTTCATTGTTTTTTTTGTATTATCTTTTTGTCTTCTATGTCCTGGATTTGGGCCTCTATTTTGGTGATCTGGATTCTTTGCTGAAATTAGGGTTTCTGTGGTCTTGCTTTTCCAGCTTCCTTAGGTGGTTTATTAGGCTGTTAATTTGTGTTTCTTCCATTTACTTCATGTGTGTTTGTAGGGATATAAATTCCCCTGTTCTTTTTTTCTCCTTTTCTTCTGTGTTTAGTACTTTCTTAAGTGTTTCATGTAGAGGTGGTTTGGAGGCAGCATAATTTCTTAGGGATTGGATATCTGGGAAAGATTTTAATTCTCCCTTGCGGATGAAGCTTAATCTGGCTGGGTAGGTTATTCTTGGTTGAAATTGTTTCTCTTTTAGGACTTTGAAGATAGTGCTCTCCCAGCCTGCAGGGTTTCTGTAGATAAATCTGTTGCTATTCTAATTGGTTTTCCATGGTAGGTGATCTGGCCTTTTTCTCTTGCTGCCTTTAGGATTTTTTCTTTTATGCCTACTTTGTTTAGGCGAATTATTATGTGTCTAGGAGGTGGTCTTCTCATTTGTTGTCTTGCAAGGGTTCTCTGAATCTCTTGTGTTTGAATTTTTGCATCATTGGTTAGATAAGGGAAGTTTTCTTGAATGATCTCATGGAAGGTTTGTTCCAGTGTGGTCTCTGTCTCTCTTTCTGCCTCAGGAAGGCCAGTTACTCTTAGGTTCGGTCTCTTGAAGTAATCGCTCATCTCTTGAAGGTTTTTTCCTGTCTTTTTGAGCTTGTTTTCTGTGTTTTGAAGAGTTTAGGTTAGTTTTATATTTTGGTCCTCAAGCTCTGAGATTTTTTCTTCTGCTTGGCTAATTCTGCTTTCCATGCTTATCAGTTTGTTATTTATTTCATTCCCAGTATTCTTTATTACTGTTATCTCAGATATCAGCTCCTTCCTAGTTTCTTCTTGACTCTCCTCAATTCTTTTTAATCTCTCCATTAACGTCTTGATATCTAGGTTTGTAGTTTGAGACTAGTCATTCTGGGGGCTCTTCATTGTTTGCATTCCGAAGTCAGTTTTCTCAGTGTCTGCCCTCCCGGGGGTCTGAGAGAGACCCATATTCTTCTTTTGTTTTTTTTTCCTTTTTGTAGATTTTTCTCTCTCTCTCCTTTCCCTCCCCTTCTTTAATTCTGTTTTTCAGGGAAGGTGTGATTACTTTTGTTTCACTTATATAATCTCCTGTTCTTCCTTATGAGGGTCCTCTGGCTTTGTTCACTTTTGAGGTTGGAGTGTGGGCTGCTGGCTGTACTTTTCACAGTTTTGAGGTTTAATTGGGGGGAAACTGATTCAGTATCTATATGCTGATTACAGCATCCACCAACAGGTGTATGAGCACACTGGAACCTATTTCCTACTGCCTTACAATCTGCCTGTGCAGCTGGGTGTAGCTTGGGTCCCTGAAGCAAAAGGAGGTACAAAAGAGGAAAATAATGGAGGAAGGGGAGTCAATAGGAAGTTAGAAAGAGAGAAGAGTGAGAGGGAAAACAGACATACATACCGACTAACAGGTGAAAAAGAGACACAAGGCTGGAGAGAAGTGAAAAAAAACACAGAAGGAAAATTCCCTAAAGAATATTGGTAGCTACACAGAGACAGACCAATAAGATCATGAAACAGATAGTGTAAGTTAGAAAGCAAACAATAGTGAGCAAAACATACAGTCAGAATGATAAAACCAAAGGTCAAAATAAGAGATCAGACTAGTTCTGTAATCTTTCCTTGGTGGCTAAAGTCACTTGAGCTCTGATCTCCAGCCTCTCCCCTTTGTTTTTGTTGCAGGCAGCTAGCCTGCTGCCTGGGAGGTCTGTGACTCTTAATTGTTTCAGTCTGTTCAGCATAGGGGAGGGGCTTTGTCTCCTGTTTAACGACGTCATCGTGGGAAGTGAGGTGGATGCTCTGAGAGGTGTGCGGAGCGATGCAAATCTGCCTGGAGAATGGTGGAGGTGATAGCTTCAGTTTCACTTTCGTTCCCTCCTCTGGAACTGGAAGCCTCTGATCAGCACCTTACACAAGCTTGGGGTTCTGTTCCCTTACATAAGCTTGAGGTCGCATGCTGAGTGCCTCACCCAGGGTGGGCCTGGGGCTCCAGAGCTCCAAAGCTCCAAAGGGCAGGTGGTGGCCCTGGGTCCCTTACAGGGCACTTGAACCAGAGATGGGACCGGTATCTCCAAGGGGCGGGTGCCCAGAGCCTCCCTGGGTGACTGGCAGTTTGGTGCTGGGTGCTGGGCGCAACGATGTATCCAGGGAGGGAGCTGTGACCCAGGACTCCTGAGCAGGCGGGAGTCACATATAGTGGAGCAACCGCAACCGGGGGCTGCAATATCTGGCCCTGTGTGGGACCGAAGGTCCCTGGACCTTGTACCAGTGCAGCTGGCTGTGGGCAGAGGGCTGTGGGAAGAAAAGTAAGAGTCTTTTTGGGAACTCACGTTTGGAGCATCTCACAAATCCACCTATACCGTCGCCATCTTGTGTCTTCTCCTCCCACAGTTTTATACTGGAGTGTGTACCACGCTTTTTTGTGTGTTTGTTTTAAAAATTTTATTTTAGCTCCAAGGGGTATAAGTGTACATTTGTTACATAGGCATATTGCATTTTAGTGGGGATTGGATTTCAAGTGTTCCTGCTCTCCAAATAATGAACATTGTACCCAATAGTTAGCTTGAACCCTCATGCTCCTCTCTGCCTCCCCACTTTTAGTGTCCTCAGTGTCTATTAATTCCATTTTAATGTCCATTTTGTTCCCATATATAGGTGAGAACAGGTAGCTTTTGGTTTTCTGTTTCTGAGTTATTTCACTTAGGATGGTGTTCTCCAACTCCATCCATGTTGCTACAAAGGACATAATTTCATTCTTGTTTATGGCTGCATAGTATTCCATAATGTACATATATCACATTTTGTTTATTCAATCAATCATTGATGGGCACTTAGGATGGTTCCACAACTTTGCTATTGTGGATAGTGCTATGATAAACATACAAGTGCAATTATCTTTTTTATATGATGATTTCTTTTTCTTTGGGCAGATACTTAGTAGTGGGATTGCTGGGTTGAATGGTTGAATGGTAGTTCTATTTTTAGTTCTTTGAGAAATCTCCATACTGTCTTTCATAGAGGTTGAACTAGTTTACATTCCCACCAACAGTGAATGAGTGGTCCCTTTTCTCCACATCTCACTGACATCTGTTGTTCTTTGACTTTCTAATTATAGCCATTCTGACTGGTGTGAGGTGATAGTATCTTACTGTGGTTTGAATTTGCATTCCTCTGATGATCTGAGCATGTTTTGAGCATTTTTTTTCTGTGCTTGCTGACAGCTTGCATGTCTTCTTTTGAGAAATATCTATTCATGTTCTTTGCCCACTTTTTGATGGGGTTGCTTGTTTTTTTTTCATCTTGAGTTGTTTGAGTTTCTTGTAGATTCTAAATATTAGTTCTTTGTCTGAGGCATAATTTGCAAATATATTCTCCCATTCCTTAAGTTTTCTGTTTGTTCTGTGGATTTTTTTCTTCTGTGCAGAAGCTTTTTAGTTTAATTAAGTCTCATTTGCTTATTTTTGTCTTTGTTGCATTTGCTTTTGGGGTCTTCATCATAAATTCTTTATCTAGGCTAATGTCCAGAAAAGTTCTTCCTAGGTTTTCTTCTAGGATTTTTATAGTTTCAGGTCTTACATTTAAGGCTTTAGTCCATCTTGAGTTAATTTTTGTATATGGTGAGAGGTAGGGGTCCAGTTTCACTCTTCTGCATACGACTAGCCAGTTTCTCCACCATCATTTATTGAATATGATGTCCTTTCCTCATTATTTATTTATTTTGGTTGACTTTGTCGAAGATCAGTTGGTTGTAGGTATGTGGCTTTATTTCTGGGCTCTCTTTTCTGTTCCACTGGTCTATCTGTACCAGTACCATGCTGATTTGGTTACTATGGCCTTGTAGTATAATTCGAAATCAGGCAGTGTGATGCCTCCACATTTGTCCTTTTTACTTAGCATCGCTTTGGCTTTTCAGGTTCTTTTTTGCTTCCATATACACTTTAGGATTGTTTTTTCTAGTTCTGTGAAAAATGATGTTGGTATTTTGGTAGGAATTGCATTGAATCTGTAGATTGTTTTGGTCAGTGTGGTCATTTTAATGATATTAATTCTTCTGATTCATGAGCATGGGATGTTCTTCCTTTTGTTTATGCCATCTATGATTTTTTTCCACCAGTGTTTTGTAGTTCTCCTTGTAGAGATCTTTCACCTCCTTGGCTAAATATATTTGTATGTGCTTTATTTTTGTGTGTGTGTGACTCTCAATGTGGTTCTCAGCTTGCATGTTATTGGTGTATAGAATTGCTGTTGATTTTTATATACTGGTTTTGTATCCTGAAATTTTGCTGAAGTCACTTATCAGGTCTAGGAGTCTGCTGGAAGAGTCTTTAGTGTTTTCTAGGTGCACATTCATGTCATCAGTAAACAGAGAGAGTTGCTGATTTGTATACTTTTTATTTCCTTCTCTTGCCTGATTGCTCTGGCTAGGTCTTCCAGTACTGTGTCAAATAGCAATGGTACAAAACTTTATATGCCCATTACCTCCATTAATTCTTCTGTGAGACAGGGAAAGTGTTCTCTCCTCCATTTATAATGACAAGTCTGAAAAGCACTTTGGTTTTCCAAAACCAAACTATTTTTAAGAGTTGAGACTTGTACCCAGGTCTTTAGTTTTTATTATTATTTTTTAAAATAATTTTTCTCTGGATTTTAAAAGTTAGATATGGTGACCCAGAGACAGTTATTATTAACAGTTTGGATTTTCTTCTGGTCTCTTTTATTTCTGTGCCCAGGAATATTACAACTATGTACATATACATATTTTTTTTGATATCAGAATCTTATTACACATACTATTTTATCATCTGCCTTTTACTTTTTAGAATATCATCCATTTATTCGACACGCCTTTATGAAGTAACTCCTACATGCCAGGTGTGAGCTGAATCGTATAGTCACGTGGGGAGACTGGCATGCAACAAATAATCACAGTAATAAATGCAGAATCAGAGGCTGTGATATATCACATGGAGGAAAAGAGAAGGTGGCAAGAGGCAGGAAACAAGGAGATCTGATTTAGATGAGGGATTAGTGAAGAGCTTTCTGGGAAAAGTGGCACTTAAAACTAGGAGTCCTCTAGGATGAAGAGGCTTTTGCCAGGAGAGAGGGTGGGTGGAGTGCAGGCAGTATTCAATCTGGGGACTGTGAGTGAAATCCCAGAGCCAGCAGGAGCTTTCCAAGGCCGTGGGACTGAAAGAGGGTCACTGTGGCTGGTGAGAGGGAAGCAGTGGGGAGGAATGTGTCAGGAGCAAAGCTGGAGAGATGGCAAGGCTCAGAGCATCATGGCCATCCAATGGCTGAGGCTTCATCCTGATACCAAGTAGGGCAGTGAAGGGTTTTAAATGTGGAGTGACTTAATATGCTTCTCTTTAAAATGATCACATGGTAACACCTGTAAGGATGGCTATCATTAACAAGTCAAAAAATAGTAGGTGCTGGTATGGCTGTGGACCAAAGGGAATGCTTCTACACTGCTGGTGGGGATGTAAGCTAGTTCAACCTCTATGGAAAGAGTGTGGCGATTTAAAAGAACTAAAAATTATGCTTTCATATGATCCAGCAATCCCTCTCATCAGAATACACCTGGAGAAACATAAATCGCTCTGCCAAAGACATCTGCACACACATGTTTATTGATGCACTACTCACCATAGCAAAACATGGAACCAGATCCCCATCGAAAGTGGACTGGATAAAGAAAATGTGGTATAGACATACAATGGAATATTATGCAGCCATAAAGAAGAACAAAATCATGGTCTTCACAGCAACTCGGATGCAGTTGGAGACCATCATACTCAGTGAACAATCACAGAAACAAAGAACTGAATACTGCATGTTCTCCCTCAAAAGTGGGCCCTGCACACTAGTAACACTAACACAAGAGTAGTATTGGCAGATGCTGGGCACTGCTAGGGGTGGGAGGGAGGGAGGAAGGAGGAAGGAAGGTGGCAACATAAAGGGTACCTGGTCCACTACCAAGGGGAGAGAGAGCAAGCTAGAAGCCAAACTTCACCTGCATGCAGCCTACTTATATATCTAACCCTCACTCGTACCCTATAACTAAGATAAATAAAGTAAAAAAAGAGATCACATAGACTGAATTTAGGAATATGATGAAGAAAGGGGAGAAGAAATTTATCATTAAATGCACATTTTTTTTCAATTTAATTTAATTTACTTTTTTTAGAGACAGTGACTCACTCTGTTACCCAGGCTGGAGTGCAGTGGTGTGATCATAGCTAACTGCAGCCTGGAATTCCTGGGCTGGAGATCCTCCTGCCTCAGTCTCCCAAGCAGATAAAACTAAAGGCACATGCCACTATGCCGGCTGATTTTTTATTTTTTGTAGAGATGAAGGGTCTTGCTATGTTGCCCAGGCTGGTCTCAAACTTCTAGCCTCAAGCAAGTCTTCTGCCTCAGCCTCTGAAAGTGTTAGAATTACAGGTGTGAGCCACTGTTTAATGGCAACATACTATTTTATTTTCTTGATATGCTGTAATTTTTTAACATTCCTTGGTTTGTTGTTATTTCTGCTATAATTCTTAAAGTAGTGAATGTCCCTACAGTAAGTTATTGTGCACAGCAATGACAATGACTTTGACAAAATCCCTAGAGGGGAATTGTTGGTTCAGAAGGTATGCATGGTTGTAAGATTGTTTTTCCACATTTCTAAATTGCTTCCTAAAAAGGCTGTATAAACTTCCACTCCCTCAGGTAGGGAATAAATGCTGATTTCTATACTTCATGGCCAACTCTGACTATAATTTTTAAAAAGTCTGCACATGAAAGGCTAAAAATGAGATCTCATTTTAATTTTCATTTCTTTGATTACCAGTGGAAGAGAACATTTTTCATAAGCTTGTTGGTTATTTATAGTTCTTGAATTGCCTCTGACCCCACATATTTAGATGTTTGCACCCCAACTCATCTAGCATAGCTTACACCTCTTTTAGGATGTTTTATAGAAAAGATTTCCTGAGATTTTCAGGCTAGGCTGACTTTTGCTCCAGAGATATCATCTTCTAGGTTCAAAGATGCAGATAGACAAAAGTGTCCATTCTGGGAGCAAGAGACCTAGACATTTTTATTTATCATAGAGACTCATGCAACAAGGACAAAGTAAATAAGCCAAAACGATCCTAAAATAGAGATATTCCTCCTTCTGCTAACATAGACTATTACTGTATACTTTAAACATTCAACTGTCTAGTTCAGTGCTATCGGATACAAATATAACATGAGCCCCACAAGCAATTTAACATTTTTTAGTAGCACAATAAAAAAATAGAGAGAAACTGGTAAAATTAAAGTTGCTAATATTTTATTAAACGCAATATGTTAAAATATTATCACATCTTATGTAATCAATGCAAATAGTGATGACATTTTATCTGTATTTTTTTCTCATACTAACTCTTTGAAATTTAGTGTTTTACATTTAAACACATCTCAGATGGGACTAGCCACATTTCAAGGGCTCAGTAGTCATATTGTAGCCAGTGGGACTGGTTGCTTCCCTACTGGCCAGCGTGAGTGTGGATAGTGGACTGAAAGGTCTGGCTTAAGATGTATAGCTTCATGGGATTTTAGCGCGGGAGAGGGAGTTCAGTGAACTAGCACTCACTGGAGACACAAAGGGGAAGTGCCTCTGTCAAGGCCACGTGGCTGGGGAGTGGTGAGAAATTGACTCAGTGCCACTCCTTCCGTCTTGGGATTATTAGCCGTTTTGGGATTATTGGGAAGCAACGAAGTGCAAGCCACACAGTGAACTCTCACTAGAGGGCAAAGATGATGTCATGATTGTGGTGATTCTACCATACAGACACTGGCTACATTCAAGTAAAAGAAGTTTTGACCTCCCCCCACCCTTCCCAGAGAAGCAGAAAAAGGATGGAGAGAGAGAAGATCTTCCTGGAAGTACTTCCTGTCATGTCCAGTCGGAGCTTTTGGGTCGCTCTGAGCTTCAAAGCTATTTCTGTGTTTCAGGGTAAATGGATTCCTGTTCACTTTGAGAACACTCATCTTTGTATTCCTTGTGTCTGATGGATGCGTGAGTAGCCAGCAGGTGGTGCCAGAGACAGTTGGGAAACCACTAATTCTAGGCTTGCACAGCTGGGACTGCTCACGGGCTGGAGTTCTGCATTTGGGGCTCACAGGCTGATGTGATGGGAAACTGGATGTGGGAACCCACGTCATCTTTTTAATAATGGAAAATGAGTAAGTGGAGAGCTAATTCTTACTGTCTAAAATATGCAGTAAAAATACTTTTCACTTTAATAAATATTTATCATAGTCAATTGCAGATCTGGCCAGGGTAAGCATAGAGAAAATCCTCAAGGAGATAATGTTTTTTGAAGCAGGATTTATTGAGAGGACAGAACAACTCCCACAGTGGGAGGGGACCTGTAGGGGTTGCCCAAGGAGATAATTTTGGAGGCTTGTTATACAAAATAATATAAAGAAGTAATTGATAAATTTTATATTGATTATGTGTTGATGTGATATACCCAGAGTGGAACAAATAAGAGTTAAGAGTGGCAGAGAAGTGCTTTGTGGAAGGAGGAACGTGAAACAGAATGAGCTCATGTGGGTGACTTCTTGGAGGAGGTGGCCCTGAGGCCACCTGTAGTGCAGGAATGAGGAGAACTTCAGTAAGTGGTTGGTGTGGGGTTGGGAGATTCTTAAGTGGAGTGACAGGGACAAGGAAACTTAGAGGGGACCACAGATATTTTGCAATCCCATTTTTGATACTTGAAGCCCCTTCTCAGAATTCCTACTAAGTGGAGTGTTTCTGTGAGGTGTGAAAGGACAGCCTGCTTAAGAATATCCCAGTTCAGCGGGGTTTGTGAACTTAGAGGGTATAAATAAGCAGTCCCCAGGCTGAGTCTAGTCCACATTTGTGTGTTGCATGGCCTTTTAAGTAGTGGCTGTCCCCTTTGGTCAGGACAAGTGTCCCTCTTTTTCCCTGGCTTTGAACTCCTTGCCCAAGTTTAACTTCCTCTTGAGTTTAAAATCTTTAACTGCTTCACCTCTCTAAGTTTTCCATGTTCTCTGTGAGCACAGGATTTAGGAAAGCAAGAATGATCTATTTTTCTCTTCTAATGAACCTCCCAATGAACATATGCAAAGTTTAGGAGAAAATTTATATTGAATAGGATAAAAAGAGAGGATATAATTTCTTAAATTGTTTGGGATGAAAAGAAATACAGCAAAATAAAAATCACAACAGGTATTGTTGATTGGAAGCAAGGAAAAGAGTCCACACTGCAGAAAATTTCATCAGGAACAGGGAATATGTTTTAGAAACTTCTCCAGAATGCAGAAAAAGGTGATAGAAATGAAAGGAGGAAAGAGATGTGGAAGTCAAGTTCACAAGTGTAGCCTAGAATAAAAGGATTTCTTGAAGAAAGATATAGAGCCGACAGACTATATGCAATGATTGGAGGAATAATAAAAGATAATTTTCCAAAATGAAAACAAAACAAAAAAATCCCACTTGTACGGAAAGTGTGTTTCAGGAAAACCTTAAATAAGATATATATTCCAAGCCCGGCTCGGTGGCTCAGCCTGTAATCCCGCGCCTTTGGGAGGCTGAGGTGAGTGGATTGCCTGAGCCCGCGGGTTCGAGACCCGCCTGGGCAGCGTAGACCTCGTCTCTACAATAAATCAAAAAATCAGCTGGGCGTGGTAGTACATGCCTGTAATTTCAGTTACTGGGAAGGCTGAGGTGGAAGGATCAACGGAGTCCAGCAGGTTGAGGCTGCGGTGGCCGGGAGCGGCCACTGCACTCGTCTGGGCGACAGAGTGAGACTCCAACTCAAAAAAAAAAAAAAAAAAAAAAAAAAAATATATATATATATATATATTCCAAATCCTGGTAAGGATTTTTAAATTTCAGTGATGATTAGAGAGTTCTACAAGCTTCCAAACAGAAAATTAGAGAAAACAAGAGTTTACTTTAAAAGGGCATGCATCAAGTAAGTTTCAGTTTTCTTATTTTAAGTAACTCACATCAGAAGAACATGGGAAAGACCCGCAGAGTTCCAGGAGGATTCACTTGTGGAATTTTGACCAAGGTATACAAAGGAAATGCAAAACTCTCAGAAAACACACCTCCTATGTAACCACCTTTATACAAAAGCACCTCCAAATGTATCATATCACAGACAGTTAAATTAGTAACAAACCTACAAGTAAGAACATTGAAGAAGAAAAAACAAATGGCAGCAGCAAGCAGCCTATTCAAGAATTAGGCATCAGCAAACAAAAGTACTAACGAGAAAAAAAATGGCCAAGCCCATTATTGCCAACTGCAGACAGGCAGCTATTTTAGCCACTGGCTTAGGCCATTTAGTGCAGCCAAAAAGGAACATCTGAGGTTGCGTAATTTATAAGGAAAAGCAGTTTATTTGGCTCAAGGTTCTGCAGGCTGTACAAGCAGCTGGTGCTGGCATCTGCATCTAGTGAGGACCTCAGGCTGTTTCCACTCTTGGCAGAAGGTGAAGGAAAGCCAAAGTTTGCAGAGATCACATGGCAAGAGAAGAAACAAGGTGGGGGAGGTGCCAGACTCGTTTCAACAATTAGCACTGGAGAGAACTAATAGAGGGTGAACTGACTGACCACTTCTGCCCCAGGGCATCCATCTATTCATGAAGAATCTGCCCCCAACACCTCCCTTTGAGCCCTACCTCCCAACACCACCACACTGGGGATTAGACTTCAACTTCAGATTTGGAGGGGACAAACATCTAAACTAAAGCAACCACATAAATGCCTCATAACACAGGGTTAGACTTGTGAATGCATGACAATTTGATCACGAAGTGACTTTTTGATACTGTTGAAATGTCCAGGCTTAGCAGTAGCCCTGGGAACACGGCTGACGGTTGTGTGGTATTTCATCTGAAAGCCCAAATACAGTATCCAAACAAAGTTCACAGCAATGGAAAACAAGAAAGGGACTCAGTTCAGAACTCTCTCCTCTCAGGAGAAACAATTTCAGAATTGACTTTTTTTTTTCTTTTCTGTTCAACACATTTGCACCTGCAAGAACTGCTCATCACCAACTCTGTTAATCTAGTTGAGACAAAGATGGCTCCAATCCCTTTGCCCAAATTAAATAAGAAGACTCAAGAACAGGCATTTTAAAGTTTTTGTTTATTTAAAATCTTTCTTGCCACCACAAAGAGTAATAATTGTGTGGAACAAGAGACTCCCATGCATTGTGCTCAGCTTTTGCTAAAATCAATGTTTCTACCAAGCATTGAACCATAAATTTCAGCATCAAGACTTCAGCAGGAGCCATACTGCACTAAGTATTTCCAGGATGGGTGTCGCCCGACTCAGTGGGTTTTTGCTTTTCTTTAGACTCATGCTAAATAAAGTGCCTGCTCAGCAATGCCTGCACCTGGTTTGCACTTCCTTTGTGTTTACAAGACTTTAATGATTCCTAGCAAGAGCCCCTGGTTTTCCTTTTCTTTCCTCTTTTCCTTTCTTCTTTCCTTGCTTCCTTCCTCTCTCTCTCTCATCTCATTCGCTCATTTCTCCTTATTTCCTTCTTTCCTGCCTTCCTTCTCCCTTCCTTCCTTCCCTTCTTCCTTCCTGCCGTCCTTCTCTCCTTTCTTCCTTCTCTCCTTCCTTCCTTCTAAGCAGAACACAAACAATGCTGGAAATTAAGTTTCTTTCTGCTTGTTGCATAATCATGGAATCCTAGACAGATTTGGAAGAGTTCTCAGGAGCTGATCAACTCTGATTCTTTAGCTAGGGCAAAAATCTCTAGACTATCTAGGCAGTGATCGGGGTGACTCACTTATGAGAACCTTCTACCAGCGATTGGAGGTAAGTGAACCTGTCTTCCTTATGTTAACTAAATGTTAACATAACATTAACTATTGTGTCTTCCTTAGTGTGGTCTTCTGAATCTGAAAGGGGCAGCTTTGTCCTCTCAAGTAATGAAGGTCCTCATACCCTTCATAATAAAGGACCCTTTCTTAATCCAACTGTATTCAGGTAACTTTGATAAGTATGCAGCTTGAATGAATACACATGATGAACTAAAATTGAATTAAAAAAAAAAACACACTTTCTGCTTGGATAATGGACACACTGCAGACTGATCTGACCTTATAAACTGAAAAGCATATGGTGTGACCCAAAGTGTCCGTGGGTGGATCCATGGGTAAGACCTCTCTCCAGAAGCTTTTCCTCTACTCAGGAGTGCAGTATGCTGGTTAAGAGTTTGGTTTTGGAGTCAGGTTGCTTGAAACCCTTTTCCTGTCCCTTAATAGTTGTATAACTTTGGCAAGTACCTACCTCAAAGACTTGCTAAGAGGGTTCAGCAATAATATATGTAAATGCTTGGCATAATTCCTGGTACACAGTAAGAACACAATTAGTGTGAGTTGGTTTTTTGTTTTTTTTTTTTGAGTTGGAATCTCACTCCATCTTTGCAAGGGGCTATCACTCTAATCAATTTGTTAACAAGTATTCATTCGGGAAACAGTTCCAGAGTGTTCCAGACTCCCGGTCTGGGGTACAGTGGCATGCCCATGGCCACCTTAGTGTCGACCTGTGGGGCTCTGTGACCCTTCTGCCTCAGCCTTCCAAGAAGCCGGAACTACAGGTGCGCGCTATCACACCCGGCTAATTTTTAAGTTTATTGTAGAAATGAGGTCTCGCCAAATTGCTGGGGCTGGTCTTGAACCTGCGGGCTCCCAAAGTGCTGGGATTACAGGTTGAGCCACCGAGCCTGGCCTAGTTGTTTTTAGTACCACTATTACTACCTACTACTTAGCACAATTCCTAAAATTCTACATTAGGATGTTACCTTGGTGTGCAGAAGTTCTGAATCAGTGAGTTCAGACTGGGGTCAGGGCATCTGCCTTTTTAGCGAGCTCTGTGAATGATTATGGGACAGGTGGTACTCAGACCATATCTTGAGGAACGCTGCATTGGAGAAAGCCATCTCTGTTAGAGTTTGAAGGTTGTAGGTTTTAGAGCCTTTGAATAGCAAAGTGAAGCATCTTTGCAAGGGGCTATCACTCTAATCAATTTGTTAACAAGTATTCATTCTGGAAATAGTTCTGGAAAACTTGCTGTTCATAGTGCACTGTGCATAAACTGGTGATGCTCAGAGCCCGACGGAAGAGGACACAGGTTAATATGGGCGTCAATGTTGGTATCCAAGAGGATTTTAGATGTTATATAAATAAACACTTAAAATGTTAATTATTGTGTATTACCTTCTTATTTTGATACGGAGTACTGGTTTTCCATTTATAGTATGTGATAGTGATGTTATATATGACAAAGAATATAGTAGTAATAGAAAATCTTTTGTAAGCTAAAACTATTTCTTGACTTTAAAAAGCAAGTTGATCTAAACACATCTTTTAAGTAAGCAGTAGAATTGGTAGATAGAGTGCAAATCCTGGAGGGAGTACATGAATGACTGAAGTCTAGGAAATGCTGCATTCTGGGTAAAAGGATAGTAATGCTACATTGAATGTGTTTCATGGAAATGGCAGAGAAACCAGTGAACTCAACCGGGAAGGGTAGGCAAGTTTCACAGATGAAACAGTGGTTTTTCTTCCTCTTCTCCTTCACGAGTAATATAAAAATTACCATGGAAAAAACCCTACCTGTCTGGAGTGCCCACTTCTTTCAGTGCTCTCCATAATTTATCCCACTTCTCTCATAACAACCTGGGAGGTGGGATAAAGGCTATCCCCATTGTGCAGATGAGGAAGTCAAAGTCACAAAGCTAGTAAGAGGAAGGGGGATTTAAGCCCAGGCAGCTCACTCTAAACTCTGGCTCCAAACCAGTATTCCACCATCTTTTTTTTTTTGAGTTGGAGTCTCACTCTGTCACCCAGACTGGAGTGCTCCGGTGATCCTTCCGCCTCAGCCTTCCGAGTAGCCGGAATTACAGGCGCGCACTACCACGGCCGGCTAATTTTTTGATTTTATTGTAGAGATGAGTTCTCGCTTGCCCAGGCAGGTCTCAAACCTGCGGGCTCGGGCAATCCACTCACCTCAGCCTCCCAAAGGCGCGGGATTACAGGCTGAGCCACCGAGCCCGGCTCACCATCTTGACCTGGTTAGGGAGTAGCATGGAGGGTTATGATGAAGGCCTGGAGAAGATGTCTGATGTGTGTGTGTATGTGTGCGTGTATGTGTGTGTGAGGTTTGGCAGGACTGGCTACATAATTGTGGGACCCAGGGCAAAATGAAAATGTGGGGCTCCTTGTTCAAAAATTTATTAAGAAGTGAAAGAAGGTGACAGCAGAACATTAAACCAAATGTTGGGTTCTTCTAAGCATAGGGCTCTGGGCACAGGCTGCTACCCACAAAGCTGGCCCTAGGACAGGGGTAGGTTGGAGAGGGGCTGAGAAAAAGACAAAGAAAGAAATTCTAAGACCCTGCACCTCTTTTTTTTCCCTGATGGCTGACCTGAGCAACTGTTGCTATAAGACAATTTTCTCCTGGGCCTTTATGCCTTTTGCGGAGAAAGAAACCTCTTCTTCACAAACACTAAGCCAGATAAGGAAGGTTCCAATGCTCTGTGATGACTTCAGAGACCTTAACACAGCTCCAAATGTCAATATACCTTCCACAGGCTCTGCAAATAAGAGTCCTGTGGGTAATTACATTTTTAATAAAATACAGTTTGCAGATTGATAGTCAAATAGATTTCCTGTTCTGAAAGCCTGTTTTTTTTTCTCATCCTGCCACTGCACCCTAGTCAAGCTGTTCTCTTCTTGCAAATCCTTCATAATTAGGGAAAGAGTTGTTCATTAACTTAAACCTTCTGATACGTTCAGTTCTTGCTAATTCATTGTGTGAAAGAGCTAAATGTTATGAAAAAGGCCATTTATTACCTCATCTTCATATTGTACCTGCTTAATGAAATGAAATGGAAATGAATTATTGTTGGACTTTGTTGGTAACTACAGTTCACAATGATAAATAATCCTGTGCATGGAAGATTTAAGTAAAATTTTCACAGAAAACACACATGTGTGTTGTTTTATTAAGCCACAGTCAACTGCGTGCGTTTCCTGATATACTGACACATTTCACTCTGATTACTCTAAATATCCCATAAGTAACTCTAATCCAGTGGGTCAATTTGCAGTAGTCTGACTGAGGATGGCCATGGGCCCCATTTGTTTTATGATACATGAAAGTCCAGATTTATAAAATATATTTTAGTGAATATACGCTTTTCAAGGTGCGGTTTAGCTTTGCAAAATCATTTGTTATAGGTTTCTTTTAAAGAACAGCTTCTTCCGGTATATTTGAAAGAGTCTTTCATTTAAGTGTAATCAATTTTCACACAATAGTTTAGGATACTGTCTTTGTACAGTGCAAGGCACACCTGCATTTCCCTGAAAGAGAAGTCATGTGCTTCTGAATTCTGTGTTGTTTTTTGTTTAGGACTGGTATTGGCTTCAGCACCCAACTTTCATTTCGTTAATTCTGCATTTATGGGTCCTATAATGAACAGCTTCTAATCTGAACAAATATGCTGCTTTGTCAAATTAATGCCTACTTTTAAACATTCCTTTTCATAAAACATGCAATCTGTGGGACAATAAGAAACATCTCTGGCGAATTCTTCTTGTAGAGTGGTGATTGTCGGGAGTGGATAAACATTCACAGGCATTAAATGAGCAATACTTTTAAGAAAGAATCCAGATAGGGTTCTTAGTGCCCCCTGCAGGGAAAATATGCATATTTCTATAAACAGGATCATTGTCAGGTTCATTGGATGTTCATTCCCTGCCTAACACGGTACCTGACACATAATAGGTTGGCAATAATGAATGAGTGAGTAACTGAGTCAAAGGAACACTTCTATTATATATGAATATTTTAGAGGATGACACAGTAACTATTCAATTTGAAGCCTGAGTCAAAAGAGTTTCCAAATAACTAGTTTTCAGTTATATACATGAAGATGTGAAGATAGATAGTCTTACAGAATATCACACAAAACTGCTCATGGGTTTAAAGCTCACCTAGTCTCACCTTGAGATAGTAATAAGTCATGAGGATGTTGACAATGACGTATATGCTGTGCATTGAGCATCTATTATCGTAGACTCTCTACGTGTCACCTCATTTAATCCTTACAGTAGCTTTGCAAGATAGGTATTATCATATCCATTTTACAGACTGGAAATGGAGACTCAGAAAGGTGAAGTAAATTTCATCAAAGCCACACAGTTAGATACTGGCTTTAACCTTTTTGGCTCCAAAGTCCATGTTCTTTTTCTTACCATCTTATCTCTACATAAGGTTCTGGGAGCTTACCAGTGCCTAGAGAGGATTAGAGGGCAAGTAGTTTGGCCCCTAGTATCATAGTCCTTGGTTCTGTGGCAGGCTACTAATAAAATATCAGACAAAGGAATAAAGGAAATTGACTGATTATAGAGTGTTTCAAAAGATATATCATATTTTGATTCTAATCACCAAGTATCAGAAAATATGGGGGCCCATGGCCATCCTCAGTCAGTCTACCACAAATTGGCCAAATGAATTAGAGTTATTTATGGGCTATTTAGAGTAATCAGTGTGAAATGCATCAGTATAGCAGAAAAATCACACAGTTTGCAGTCATGAACTTGGTTTTAAGGCATGAATTGATAGCCTATTGGTTACATGATCTTGAATATGTCCCTTATCCACTTTGAACTTGACTCCTCATTTACAAACACCTACCTAACACAGTGGTTGTGATAGTAAATGAGATCATGTCTAGGAAATATTTTCTAGGCCAAAATATGGTTTAATACATTCTTTGTTCTTAATCACTTGCATTTCTTTTATATTTTATAGTTTTTTTGTTCTGTTTTATAAGCTTTGTTTTGTGGATATTTTATGGACATTTAAGTTTTTCTTATGTGTTTTCTTTGATTGCTTTGATGGCAAACAGTGATTTCTCCTTTATAATTGGGATGAGTGTAATTTGTTGTAAAGTTTATTAAAGTTGGAAAATTATGTTTAGCATATGGATTAAAAATTGTTTGCACAGAAGAGGCTGGGAAGAGTACGTTTAACAATAGCAAATGTGAAAAAGTCTTTGGAATGCCAGCCGATGGCAAGCTCAGTGGGAGCCAGGGCAAAGTCAGCTGGATTAGTTGATGGATACCAAGTGCTCAGAATAGAGGCGATGACAGTACATTGGGCTGGTCAGCCAATACCGTGTTGTTTCACATCCTTGACATACCCAGGGTCATCTTTCTATTTTCATTTATTTATTTATTTATTATTATTTTTTATTGATGGATGGAATCTTGCTCTCTCATCCAGGCTGCAGTGCAGTGGCACCATCATAGCCCACTACAGCCTCCAATACCTGGGCTCAAGTGATCCCGCTGTCTCAGCCTTCCAAGTAGCTGAGACTATAGGCCTGCACCACCCAGCTAATTTATCTTTATTTTTGTAGAAACAGAGTTGCTCTGTTGCCCAGACTGGTCTTGAACTCCTGGGCTTAAGCGATCCACCTCAGCCTCCCTAAGTTCTGGGACGACAGGTGCCTGGTTAGTCTTTTTAATTATACCTATTTCAGTGGATAAAAAGTGATATCTCTCTGTGGTTTTTATTGCATTTCCCTGAAAATTAAATATACACCTGCTTCATGAACCCAGTCATTCCACTTTTGGGTATTTACTCAAGAGAAAGGAAAACTGTATCTAACAAAAACTTGTAAAGCAAATGTTTGTAGCAGTTTTATTCAAAATAGCCCCAAAGTGGAAATTGTCAAACATTGATCAACAGGATGGTAGATAAACAAATTAGAATATATTCCCACTGTAGAATAAAAATAAATAAATAACAATAGGAATAAAATTGGAAAGAACTATAGACATACTATACCCAACGTACATTGATTTGACTTACAATTTTTTTTTTACCTTACATCGTGCCCAAGTGATACCATTCAGTGGAAAACATACTTCTGTAAAGATTCCATAGCTCCCAGCCATCCATGTATTTTTTTCTTGACTTATTTCGAAGGATTTCTTCGGATGTAACTTTACAGTAAGTCAAGAAGCATCTGCATTGTGATTTAAAACAACACGAGTGAATCTCAAACACATTGTGCTGAGTTAAAGAAGCTAGACACAAAAGAGTACTTACTGTGTGATGTCAGGAAAAACTCATCTATGGTGACAGAAATCAGACCAGTGGCTCCCTGGAGGATGCTCCCTGGGAAGGGACAAAAGGGAACTATCAGAGGTGATGGGGATGTTTTACCTTTTTATAACTGTGTGGGTTTCATGAGCGTGTACACGTTGTTGAAATTCATCAAATCATGATACTTAAAGTCTCTGCTCTTTATTGTAAGCTATACCTCAATAAAGTTGATTTGTAAAATTAACAACCAAGAGATGGTGAAATGAAGGCCTTTGTCTCTTGAGGAGTCTTGGAGCCTTCCATCAGGAAGATTCCAGACCTGGCCAAGAGAGGAGAGAGAGAAAGGGAGGAGCACTAAGGCCCTTGACTGGGTGGTCTGCCCTGTGAGGGATTAGATACTCATTGAGTGTCACTCCAGAGGAGAGAAAAAGTCGTGTCAGGAAAGGAACGACTGTGAGCTCTGTGGAGAAAAGAGATTTTTTTCTTTTATACTTTATTTTATTTTAAAGGTGTGGGGTACAAGTCAGGGTTAGATACATAAATAATCTAGGTGCAGGTTAAGTTTGGGCCTCCAACTGGTCCTTACTTCTCTTGGTTTGGGATCATGTACACTTTATGTTGTTACGTGTCCCCCACTTCCTCTCTCTCCTGGCAGTGGTCCCACAACTGATGATCCCTTCCTTGTGCGATTATGAGCAACATTCAGGTCCCACTTACGAGTGAGAACATATGGTTCCCGGCTCTTTGTTTCTGTGATAGGTTGCTAAGAATGATTGTCTCTAATTCCATTCAATTTGCTGAGAAGTATGTGATTTTATCCTTCTTTGTGGCTGCATAGTATTCCATCATGTTTATGTACCATATTTTCTTTATCCAGTCTATTTCTGATGGGCAGTAGGGTTGGTTTCATGTTTTTGCTATTGTGAATAGCACAGTAATGAACGTGCATGTGCAAGTTCTTTTTTGTAGAATGATTTGTGTTCCTCTGGGTATACTCCCAGGAGGAGGACTGCTGGATCATATGGAAGGGCAATTTCTTGTTCCCTTAGATATCGCCTGCGTGCAGAAGAATAGAACAGGATTCCCCACTTATCACCACATACAAAAAATCAACTCGAAATGGATCAAAGATCTAAATGTAAACCCTCAAACTGTAAGAATTTTAGAAGAAAATGCAGGAGGCATCCTTATGCACATTGGAGTAGGCAACCAATTCTTAATCATAACCCCTAAAACGTATGCCATAAAAGATAAGATAGACAAATGGGACCTCATCAAACTGAAAAACTTGCACAGCAAAAGAAACCATCAAGAGAGTAGGGGAGACAACCCACAGGGTGAAAAAATATTTGATAACTGTACATCTGACAAAAGCCAAACATCCAGGATCTATAAGGAACTCAAGTGAGCCAAAAGGAAAAAACAAACAAACAAAAAAACAACCCTGTTATGAAATGGGCAGAGGACATGAGTAGACACTTCTCAAAAGAAGACATATGAACAACCAACAGATACATAAAAAAATGCTCAGCTTCGCTAATCATCAGAGAAATGCAAATCAAAACCACACTAAGATACCGCCTTACCCCAATAAGGATGACCATCATTAATAAATCAAAAAACAGTAGATGCTGGCATGTGTGTGAAGAAAAGGGGACACTTCTACACTGTTGATGGGAGCGCAAACTAGTTCAACCTCTATGGAGAGAAGAGCTTTTTAAAGAATTAGAGCTGTCTGGTGATGGAATGGGCTGTCTCAGAAGATGGTGAGCTCCCTGTCACTCAGCAGAGCTGGGTAATGTCCTGTCAGCATTTTGTAGAGTGTGTCCATGTAGTGATTGGAAGAGTTAGTGGATAACCTCAAGGCTTCTCCTGTGCAAAGATTCTGCCATTAGAGGTGGTCTTGGGTAATGGGTTTGGCATGCACTTTGGAGTAAGCCTGTCCCTGATTGAATCTGGAGATCTCAGGTCAACCTCTAGTGAGAGGAGACACCTTATGCAAGGTGACTTCTCCAAGTCTCAGTTTTCTCATGTTAAAAAGTTGTGTGAGCTGGGCTCGGTGGCTCAGCCTGTAATCCCGCGCCTTTGGGAGGCTGAGGTGAGTGGATTGCCTGAGCCCGCGGGTTCGAGACCCGCCTGGGCAGCGAGACCTCATCTCTACAATAAATCAAAAAATCACGGGGCATGGTAGCACGCGCCTGTAGTTCCAGCTACTTGGAAGGCTGAGGCGGAGGGCTCGCCGGAGCCCAGCAGGCCGAGGCTGCGGGGGCCGGGAGCGGCCACTGCACTCCAGTCTGGGCGACTGAGTGAGACTCCAACTCAAAAGAAAAAAAAAATTGTGTGCATGTATGTATATGTGTGGTTGTCTTCCTTCTTTCCAACCTGTAACCCACCTACAATCTGCACAACCTCAGAGAATTGTAACTGAGGCCAAAACTGAGATGACTCATGCAAAGGACATAGCAAAGCACCTAGCACAGCATGTGATAAGTGCTTAATAAATTTTAGCCATCGTTATTTTTTTTGTTTTGAGTTGGAGTCTCACTCTGTCGCCCAGACTGGAGTACAGTGGCTCCTCCCGGCCACCGCAGCCTCGACCTGCTGGGCTCCAGCGATCCTTCCGCCTCAGCCTTCCAAGTAGCCGGAATTACAGGCGTGCGCTACCACGCCCGGCTGATTTTTTGATTTATTGTAGAGATGAGGTCTCGCTGCCCAGGTGGGTCTCGAACCCGCGGGCTCAGGCAATCCACTCGCCTCAGCCTCCCAAAGGCGCAGGATTACAGGCTGAGCCACCGAGCCGGGCTTCATCGTTATTATTATTGCTATTACTGTGATTCAAAGAATTTTAGGTATAAACCTAGAATAAATATTCTGGGGCAAAATTTGGGAGCTTATATTAAATCCACCTCTTAAAATGGCTGTTACCTCCATCAAAAAATATGATTAACTTTCTACAGGTTGATAAAAAATAAGAAAATAGGCCTTTGTGGAATGCCAAAAATTGTGAGTAAAAAATTAGGTATTGCATGTATGTCCTTGATATGAGGGATTTCTTATACTTGGTTATATTCTTACTTGGCATTGAGTCACAGTGCTACAGCAAACCTTAAGAGGAAGAGATGTGGCTGGTAGGGTGAGGCTTTTCTTGCTCCGTGTCCTGTGGCATAGATCATAGTAGCACAATAATCCCTTTCATTAAGGAAAGGATTGATTCCAAATAATAGAGGTCAAGACACATGGCTTCCCACAGGGTTCTGATGGGTTACAATTTTCATTTATTTAGAAATAGGTCATTAGTCACATGGACCAACCTTTAAAGCGAACAAAAGGATGTACAGTGAAATGTTTTCCTCTTGCCTCCAATTCTCCAGCCATCCAGGTCCCTCTGCAGGGGAAACCAAGTTAGCCAGTTTCTTGTGTATCTTTCTAAAGACATTTATTATTATTTTATTTTAGTATTGAAAGATACAAGTGAGTGTTGCAACGTAAGTAGGCTGCTTGCAGGTGAAATTCGGGCTCCTAGCTGGTCCACTCTCCCACTGGTAGTGGACCAGGTACCCGTTGAGTTGCCATGTGCCCCCTTCCCTCCTTCCTCCCTCCCCTAGCCATGCCCCATGACTGCCGACCCCACCCTTGGGCGGATGCGACTAGTGTTCATCTAAAGACATTTAATGCCATTTATGACATTTTCATAAAAATAGAAATAGCTCTATTTTTTACTTGGATTTTGTTTTGATTTTTGTTTTTTAGACTCAAGGGGTATATGTGCAGGTTTGTTTGTTATGTGGGTATAGTGTGTGATGGTGAGGTTTGGACTTATACTGAGCCCATCACCCAAATGGTGAGCATGGTACCCAATGGGTAGTTTTTCAACCCTTGCCTCGCTCCCTGCCTCCTTCAGGAGTCTCCAGTGTCTGTTCGCTTCCTTACACTCAGGTGTGCCCAGCATCTGGCTTCCACTTATAAATGAGAATATGTGGTATTCGGTTTTCTGTATAATTTATTTAGAATAATAGCCTCCAGCTGAATCCATGTAGCTGTAAAGGACATGATTTCATTCTTCAAAAAAGTTCTATTTTTGTTTTACATAGAAGCTTACCTCAGAGTGATTTTCACCTTGTATTTTTTTTTTTTACCCAAGTCTTCACTTCATCATATTTTATTTCAGAACGTGAGAGCCTTTTCTTTCATTTTAATGGCTGCATTTTATTTCATTGTCTATACACATCTCCATACATATCATACTTTATTTGGCCAATCTGGTGTTGATAGACACATAGGTTGTCCCCCGCATTTTGCTAATAAAAACAAGCGTTAATAAGTAATTTGGTTCCTAAGTAATTTGATACATATGCTGGTGTATCTGAATTTCTGAAAGTGGACCTGATGAGTAAAATCGCATATGCATTTTTAAGCATTTTGATATATCTTAACAATTTTCCCTCCATTAAAGTTATATCAGTGTACCCTCCACTAGCAATAGGTTAGAGTGCCTATTGACCCCAAATACTAATCCACATGAAATATTCTGAGCCTTTGATCTTGCCAATTTAGTGAGTGGAAGGAAGCTGAACATCTCTTCATATGTCTAACAGCAATTTGTGTTTCCTTTTCTGTGAATTATCTGTTTGCATCCTTTGCCCATATTTTGATTAATTCAGAAGTATAATAATGCCCCATTATTGAAATTACAATAAAAATATTTATAATATTCACTTTACTTCCTGTTTTCTTTCAGACTTTAAGCTTTATTTTTAAAATTAAGATACAGTAAGACTTTCTTTTTTGGTGTTTTATGAGTTTTAACACATTTATAGATTTGTATGACCGTCACACAATCAGGATATAGAACAATTTCATCACTGTTGAAAACTCTTTTGTTCTGCCCCTTTGTAGTTAAACCCTCTTTACCCCTAAACTTTGTCAACCACTGCCCTGTTCTCTGTAGCTATAGTTTTGCCTTTTCCCCAGTGTGGTATAAGGAAAATTGTGTAGTATGCAACTTTTTGAGACTGGTTTCTTTCCCTGAGCATAATGCCTTTGAGAGTCATCCCTTTTGTTATAAGTGCTCAATAGTTCATCTCTTTGTATTGCTGGGTGGCATTTCATTGTACGAATATGCAATAATTTGTTTATCCACTCACCCACTGAAGGACAATTGAGCTGTTTTCAATTTTTGGTGATGACGAATAGAGCTGCTTTAAACATCATATACAGATTTTTGTGTAAATATGTTTCCATTTCTATTGGGTAAATACATGACCGTTTCTCTTGAATGTTTTTTTCTTCGCTATGATTACATTTTTCTGTCCCCCTCCCCCCCCAACTTATGTTTTATTGTACTACTCATTGATGATGTGTTGTAGAGACACTGGATTCTGTAATCTTCTTCTGCAGATGATGTATCTTTGTTTATTACACAGTTCAATTACTAATAATTGTGTTTTGTTTTACATCTGTTTCTGAGACCTCTCTGGTTTGATGGGATTCAATTTCTAAGCTGTTTCTTCTGTAGCTCTTGTCAGGGCTTGGTTTAAGGTGAGGATGGATCTAGAGAAGATCCTATTCTAGCGCTGTCTTTACTCCTAAGAGGAAGCCTTTCTGGTATGTCAACTTGCTGCCTGAGGAGTTAATGAGGTGTTAATAAAGGCTTTGCACTCAGACTGAGCTCAACTTTCAGTGTTCCCTAGCACTACTTCATCTCTAGTATCTCTGTGTTATTATCAAGCTCACAGTCACCAGTCTTTGGTAAACTTCATGCAATTTCATCCTGTGCATATGAGCCCAGCCCCTGGACTAGGACTTTTAGGGAACCCCAACACAAACTTCTGTGTTGCTTCTCTGCTATGGCTTTCTCCTCTCCAGTGCTCTGTCCTGTAGTTCCCAGCTGTTTCAGCTTCCCCAAGCCTTGATTTTTACCACTTCAGCTCAGCAAAACCTCTGTGCTCTGCTTGGACTTTGATTCCTTGTGCCTTGGTTGGGAAGTTATCCCCTGGCAGGTTTCTCTACAGCCTGAAAACAGTGTCTTCTTCTATTTGTCTGTTTTTATAGTTTGTGTGTGTGTGTGTGTGTGTGTGTGTGTGTGTGTATGTGTGTGTGGCATAGGGTAAGTCTGGTACTAGTTACTTTTATCAGATGCTTGCTTGAATGACAGATATAGGATGATTTTTTAAGGGCAACCAGGGGTCTTTTGCTTGTTACCTAACTTTTCATCAAGGACAACCTTGTTTTTTCAACTGTCAGAGAATTCTGTGCTATAGGGTACTAGGGATCTGACCTGGTTTGATCATTTTTGTGTTCTTATGTTTGTTAAATTGAGTGGATTTGGAACCTTTCCCAAGTAGTTGAAACATAGCTTCTGTAAACTGCACTAGGTAATGAATTTTTAATTTTCAGTTCAATTCTACCACGGCAGTAAAAACAAGCTCAATTATATGCTTATTGGGAATTCTTGATTCTTATAAATTCTGAAGAGTTTTATTACAGTAGAGATTAGATTTTCTGCAGCACAGCGTCACTTTAGGACAGTTTTGCCCTTCTGAAAAGGGGCAGCTTTCTTATCGGAGAGATAGAGACAAAGTCAGGGAAGAAAATTGGAATACTTTGTTTTTGACCTGGTGTTAAGTAATAACAAATTGTAGGTCATGTCTATTCACTTTTCAGATGTGGTCATGACACTCTAATGCCATCACCCTCAGTTGAAACAAACAAACAAACAAACAAACAAACAAACAGGTATCAGAATTAGAATTCTCTAGTGATATATGACCTGATTTCTCTCTTCTTACTTTAGGAGATAAAAGATTGGTGTATGGTGATTGATCCTGTCGTCGTAATACTTGTTCATTTATTTAGTCACTGCTTGAGACTTTTATTGGTTTGCTGTTGATACAATGTGCTATAACACCATGACTTTAAAATCTCAATGGCACACCACAGTAGGCATCTATCTAGCTCATGGATTGGGTTGACTGAAAGTTGGCTGATCTAAGCAAGGCTCTGCTCACCATATTTTTAACACTCCTTTCGGGAGCAGTGAGTTAGCCTAGACATTTTCTTCTCATGGTTATGGCAGAGGTCCAAGACAGCAGGTTCAACTGCATAAGCACATTTTCATTCTCTACTGAATGACATCTGTTAGCATCCTATTGGCTAAAGCACAAAACACATGGCTAAGCCCAACATCAATGGAACAGAGAGATATGTCCCTTTTATAGAAATGAAGAGGAGGAAGTACATATTATTGATCAATAATCCAATCCACTTCAAGTCTTATTATACACTAGTCACTAAAGCTAAAAAGATGAATACGATATAGTCGTTTTCCCTAGGAACCGTCAAATATTTGATCTCGAATTTTAAGTACAGGAATCTTATAGTTAATGGAAGGCATAGAGAAGAAGTTAAAACTTTAGTTCAAATGAAACATAATGCTTGGGCTTTTAGAATTTCCTTTTGCATTTAATTTCACACCTTGGAGCATGTTAAACTTGGATTGCTGGCAGTCTACCAAAGCATTGTGTTGTGCTGAAATCCCCTGCTATGAATAACCAGGTATACTGTGATTTTGAGATTTAAAGCCATGATCTCATGTGAGAAGCTGCAGTCAGCCAGAAAGCTGTCTGGGTTCATACCACTTCTGAAAGTACTTGGGCAAAGATGCTGGGATTAAAGGAAAAACTCATAAACAGGTCTGTACAGAACTCAGAGCTCAACAGCTCGGCTTCAGGAACTCTCAGTAAGAAAGGTGCAGTAGAATACTGAAATATGCAAGCCACCCAACCACTTGAAGGAACAATCTAGGGTCATTGAAATGAATGACTGCAGAGACCAAGGAAGATCTTGATGGATAGCAGAGAGGACAGTGGCCTGAAAACGCCTCATGCCTCTGCCCCCTTTCTTGGGGCCTCTCCTTTATGAATTAGTGCTGGGGTTATAGTTAGACTTGAGGAAGGCTCAGAAACCTAGGCTACAGGAATGCTGAGAACCTCATGCTTCTTTTGAATCATCTAAAATTCAGGACACGAATGTCAGGGGCCTGAGCGGAAGGACTGGTGTTATGGTTTCCAGGATCTCCAGACTCCTCAGAGGCTGACTCTTGACAGCATCCAAGGATGACCAAAGGGCAGAAGCTAAATAGGAAAAATGTTATTGGGATATAAGAAAGAGATTTCAGGTTTTGTGGATTCTACTTTAGGAATATCTGCTCTGTTCCAATTCTCTCATTTTACAGGTGAGGAAATAAAGGACATTTCCTGAGGTCATATGAATCTTTGGCAGGGCCAGGTAGAAACAGTTCTATGGCTGTGTGGTAGCTGCTAACAGCTAACATTTACTGAAGGCTTGCTATATGCTAGGCTGTTCTAAGTGCTGTATATAGATAATATGTTTTTTGTTCACTAAGATAGCATACAGTTTGCCTAGTGAGTGGGTAAGTCAGAATCCAAAATTAAGTGGTCTGATCAGAGCCTGAATTCTTAACTTCATTGCTGTACTGCAGTGAGATCAATTAGTCCTGAATAGACAAGACTGTACCTCAGGAGACTGGCAGAGCCCATAATTGTAAGGAGAAAGTCTTTAAATTTTCCTTACAGGGTAGTAGGGCTGGAAGAACTGTAGCAGGAATGCCTGAAAGTCTCCTGAGCTGTCCAAGGTGCTGAGTTCCAACTTCATCTCAAGCATCCTTGTGGTACCTGTCACCAGTGTTTAATAATGTTTACCATAAAGTCTAGAATTTTAGAGCTGAATGGCTGCACTAAATAATAATTGTATTTATACCATGTGATAGGCATCTTAGATTTGTTATTTTATTAAGGTTTCACAACAATTCAATGACCTTTTTTTCTTTTGAAGACAAGAGGAGGCAGAAAAGCTATCACTCATGTTACAGGGCAGGATGAAGCAATTTTTATTAGAAGTATAAAAATTGAGATTCAGAAAGTGGTTATAAGAAAGTATTTATAAAGCTTTTGAAGTGAAACTAGAGGGATAATTTTGGTAAGGTTAAGGGGACAGTGAGTAAAGAAACAGTCTGTTTGAGCAAGAAAAATAGATCTGTGCAGCTATGTTGAGACTATCACATAACAGAACACATGTTTTCATTCCCCTTCACACATGCATGATGCACACTTCTGAATGATCATCTTATTTTTTCCTACTGATTTGAAATAACACCTCAGAATCCTTCTCAACACAGAGCTTCAGGCAGGCACTACCAGTGTGAGCATGTGAGATAAGTATTTTTGTCCCTCCTGGAGTTACACATTGGTGAGTGGGATATGTGGTGGCAGGTTAGAGGATCTACTCCAGCATCCTTCACTTAAAGATGATATAGCTGAGGGTGAGTAAAATGATTGTTCAGCCAGGTGAGGTGGCTCACACCTATACTCCCAGAACTTTGGGAGGCCGAGGTGAGAGGATTGGCTGAGCCCATGGGTTCAAGACCAGCCTGGACAACTTGGCAAGACCTCATCTCTACAGTAAATCAAGAAAAATTAGCTGGGTGTGGTGGCGCATGCCTGTAGTTCCAGATACTTGGAAGGCTGAGGCAGAAGGAGTGCCTGAGTCCAGCAGGTTGAGGCTGCTGTGGCTGTGAGCATGCCACTGCACTCCAGCCTGGGTGACAGAGTGAGATTCCAACTAAATAATAATAATAATAATTGCTCAAAGGAATGCAACAAGTTAGTGGCAGAGCCAGGAGAAACAGAACCCAAGACTCATGATAAAGACCCCACACTAATTACCTGTGTTCGCATTTCTTGAAGCTAGATTCATGGACCAGTTGTACAGCAGCACACAGGTACTGAATAAAAATTCATAGTACTAAACTCCATGCCAGAACAAATGGGATCAAATTCCTGGGTTCTGAATTTTTTTGGTGTGGTTTTGTTTTTGTTTTTGAAGACAGGATCTCACTCTTTTTCCAAGACTGGAGTTCAGGGGCACAATCATAGCTCACTGTAGCTTCAAACTCCTGGGCTCAAACAATCTTCCTTCCTCAGCCTCCTGAGTAGCTGGGACTAGAGGCATACCTCATTATGTCCTAGGCATTGAAGGAAATTCTTTAAAAAAAGCCATGTATGAAAAACCAACATCATCTTTAATGGGAAGAAGCTGGAAGCATTCCTTCTAAGAACTGGAGCAACACAAGGAAGTCTTTGAACAATTATTATTTTTGCATGCTTTTGAACAATTATTATTAAATTATTATGATTTTTTGAGTTGGAATCTCACTCTGTCACCTGGGCTGGAGTGCAGTGGCATACTCATGGCCACTGCAGCCTTGACCTGCTGGGCTCAGTACTTAACATAGTACTGGGAGTCTTAGGCAGAGCAACCAGACACAAGAGAAAGAAATGAGAGAAATCCAAACAGGAAAAGAGGAAGCTAAATTATCCCTATTTGCAGATGATATGATTCTATACCTATAAAACCCTAGAGATTCTGCCAAAAACTTCCTAACACTGATAAATGACTTCAGTAAAGTCTTATGGTACAAAATCAATGCATAAAGATCAGTTGCATTTCTATACACCACCAGCAAGCAGATTGAGAACCAAATCAAAAACACAATCCCATTCAGAATAGCCACACATACACAAAAATGTTGGTGATCATCTAACCAAAGAGGTGAAAGATCTTTACAATAAGAACTACAAAACACTGCTCAAAGAAGTCAAGTATTACACAAACAAGTGGAAGAATGTCCCATGCTCATGGAAGAATCAGTATCACCAAGATGTACATATTACTCAGTGCAATTTAGGGAGTCAATATAATCCCTATCAAACTACCAGCAATATTTTTTACAGACCCAGAAAAGACAATATTTGAATTCACATGGAAGCTAATAAGAGCCTAAATAGCTAAAGCAATCCTCAGCAAAAAGAACAAAGCAGGTGGCATTACACTCTCAGACTTCAACTTTGCTACAGGGTTGTAGCATGGTACTGGTACAAAAATAGATACATGGACCAATGATAAATAAAATTACAAAAATAAAATCACAGGCCCTCAAACAACTCGTCTTTGACAAAGTTGACAAAAATAAACATTGGGGAAAGAAAAACCTGTTTAGCAAAGGGTGCTGGAAAAACTAGCTAACCGCATGCAGAAGAATGAAACTGGACCCCTACCTATCACCATATACAAAAATTAACTCAAAATGGACCAATAACTTAAACATGAAACTTCCAACTACAAGAATCTTAGAAGAAAACCTAGGGACTCCCCCCGCTTTGATATCAGCCTAGGCAATGAATTCATAGCCAAATTCTTAAAAGCAAATGCAGCAAAAACTAAAATTGACAGGTGGTACCTTATCAAGCTAAAAAGCTCCTGCACAGCAAAAGAAACCATCAAGAGAGTAAAGAGACAATCCACAGAATGGGAAAAATATTTGCAAACTATGCATCTGATAAAGGCCTAACATCCAGGAACTATGAGGTGTTTGGATAAAGTGACAGAAATAAAAAAAATTGAAAAAGTGGACAAAGGACACAAACAGACACTTCTTACAGGAGGACATACAAGCAGTCAGTAAACACACGAAAAAGTACTCAGTAGCACTAATCATCAGAGAAATGCAAATCAAAACTACAATGAGATACCATTTCACTCCAGTCAGAATGGCTATAATTACAAAATCAAAGAGCAACAGGTGTTGGTGAGGTTGCAGAGAAAGGGGAATGTTCATACACTGTTGGTGGGAATGTGAGCTAGTCAACCTTTATGGAAAGCAGTGTGGTCTTTTCTCAAAGAACTAAAAATAGAGCTACCGTTTGACCCAGTAACACCACTTCTGGGAATATATCCAAAGTAACAAAAATCACTCTGCCAAAAAGACAACTGTACTCATATGTTTATTTTAACTAGTCACAATAGCAAAAACATGGAATCAACCCAGATGTTCATCGAAGGTGGACTGGATAAAGAAAATGTGGTCTATATACATGATGGAATACTACACAGCCATGAAGAAGAACAAAATCGTGTCTTTTGCAGCAGTAACATACATCCAGGGACCATCAGTCTAAGTGATTTATCACTGAAACAAAAAAATGGAATAGCTCATGTTCTCATTCATAAGTGGTCACTAAACACTGGGCACACACACACACACACACACACACACACACACACACACACACACACAAGAATGGGAACAACAGACACTGGGTACTGCTAAAGGATAGAAGAAGAGAGGGGGCATAGGAGGTACAAAGCCACCCACTGAATACCGTGTCCACTCTTGGGTGGGGGAAGGCTCAAGTTTTGCCTTCATGCAATCTACTTACATAACAACTCCTCACATGTACCCTACAGTTCTAAAATATAGACAAGAGAAAAAAATTAAAAAAAATTATTGTAGTGATGGAGTCTCACTGTGTTTCCCAAGCAGGTCTCGAATTCCTGGCTTCAATTAATTCTCCTGCTTCACCCTCTCAAAGTGTTGAGATTACAGGCCTGAACACTTAGTCTAGAATCTGGATTTTTAATTTGCTTTCTGAGTTATCTTGGGTAGGACAAGGTTTGCACAGAACACTGTCTATTTGATGTTAGTAAGGTTTTATTGGGAAATGGATGCTGGCAGTATTGTTCCTTTTGCAGTTGACTTAGAGCATATATGACAAAATGAGTTATACATTATGGAATGGCTCTACCCCTGTGATAATCTGCCTTTAAGAAAAAATATGCTTCTTATTTAAGATTCGATTGCAGGCTGGGCATGATGGCTCATGCCCATGATCCCAGAACTCTGGGAGGATTGCTTGAAGTTAGTAGTTCAAGACCAGCCTGGGCAATAAAACAAGACATCCTCCCCAAAATAAAAAGAGAGAAAGAAACAAAGAAAAGAGTGGACTTACTGGCACTTGAACTTTGACTCTACATTTATCAGCTGAATGATTTTGAATACATTATTTTAGTCCCTCAACATTCCAGTTTTCCTACATATAAATGGGACTGTAACACCCACCTTATAAAGCTTCTGTAATATACATATAGACAATACTGAGAGGACATTTAGAACATAATCTTGTACATAGTAAGAATTTTATACATAATTTTTTTTTTGAGTTGGAGTCTCACTCTGTCATCCAGACTGGAGTGCAGTGGCTGCTCCCAGTCACCACAGCCTCAACTTGCTGGACTTCAGTGATCCTTCTGCCTCAGCCTTCCAAGTAGCTGGAACTACAGGTGTGTGCTACTACGGCCGGCTAATTTTTGATTTATTGTAGAGATAGGGTCTTGCCAAGTTGCCCAGGCAGGTCTCGAGCCTGTGGGCTCAGGCAATTCACTCACCTCAGCCTCCCAAAGCGCGGGATTACAGGCTGAGCCACCAAGCCCGGCTCATAATTATTTTTTAGTATAGGTTATTATAACATTGCAGTTATTAAATTTTTTTGCAACTTTTTGGGAATGATTTTTAAATTGCTGTATTATTTAATCAAGCACCCATTCTATCTCCTTATTTTATGTTTAAAAATATGTCTCTTGATCAAATACTATTATAGTGAATATATAGCAAGGTGTGATGGTAAAATTATAAAGGTAAGAAGGCATCAATCATATCATGAGGGATCTCATATGTTGTGCTGAGTAGGTTTGAATTTCACCCTGCTGGCAATAGTCAGCCATTGAAGATTTTGATCAAGTGAGTGAGGAGACACAAACAGTGTCTTGGGAAGATAAATTTGGCACAGGATAAATTGCAGACAGGTAGACCAATCAAAAAATTATAGCAGGCTGGGAACAGTGGCTCAAGCCTGTAATCCCAGTGCTTTGGGAGGTCAAGGTGAGGGGATTGCCTGAGCCCACGGGTTCAAAACCAGCCCGGGCAACTTGGTGAGACCTCGTCTCTACAATAAATAAAAAATTAGCCAGGTGTGGTAGCCTGTGCCTGTAGTTCTGGCTACTTGGAAGACTGAGGCAGAAGGATCTCCTAAGTCCAGCGGGTCGAGGCTAGGGTGGCCGTGAGCGTGCCACTGCACTCCAGCCTGGGCGACGGAGTGAGACTCCAACTCAACAAACAAACAAACAAAACTGTAGCAGTAGCTCATGTAGGAGGTGATAAGTTTCTGTATTAAGTTTGGCCACGTAGAGTGTGAAGTAGGAGACCTGAGAAATTATTAAAAAGGAAAATAGAAGTATTTGGTTAATGGATATAAATAAGTAAGAGATAAAGATAATTGGGGGGTTTCAGGCTTGAGTGATGAGGAAATTGATGGTAGTCTTGACAGAGATAAGGATATCTAGAGAAAGACCCAGTTGTGAGTGGGAAATCAGTCGACATCTTGATTCTGTTTTATCAGTTGTGAAAACATGATAATAGGCAGATGTGGTGACTCCTTCACACATGAGTCAGTTTGAGTTAAATGTTTCATCAACTACATTTGAATACAATTTCTTTTTGAAATTCTGCCCCCAATCTATCTTTTTTATTACATTTTTATTTCATTCCTTGTTGCATTGAGATTCTTAGTTGCAAGCAAAAGAAACTGCCTCTGGCTGACTTAAACAGGAAAGGAATTTATTAAAGTGATATTGATTTGCTCACAGACTCACCGGGCAAGCTGAAGATGTAGGCTCAGAGTATGGATAGAAAGCCGGGTCATGGGCAGCAGCCTCCACCCCCAGCCAAGAATGTTTGCAGCCCTGGTCCGTGAAGACACAGCTGTCTCTACTGTGGAGTGCTGATGTCATAGTGTTTACTGCAACCAGCTCTGGGCAGAGGACATTGTCACTGACTTTGCTGGCTTTGGAAACTGGAAGCTTCTGCTGCCCTTGCTGTTTTCAACTTCCAGAGTAGATTCTCCTCTGTCCCTGCTTGTTTCACTAGGTCCTAACTCAAAGCCCAGGGTAGAGGCTTCTGATTGATCAAGTCCAGGTCTTAAGCCCTAGCTGCGAGAAGGCTGGAATAGGGGTGTCTTGCCTTTCTAGATTACATGCTTGATGGTGGACCTTGTCTCCTCCCAGCATTCCTAAGATGCAGCATCCACAGTTATAGGGAAAACAACAACAAGAGCAACCAAAACCCAGCAACAACCAAGGTTTGCCACACATGCCTGTAGGTGATATTTTATATCATGAGAGCAGAGTATCTAAAAACACTTTTTTCTTTTTAGTTAGTTTCAAATATAGATATAGAATGTCCCAAGAATCAAAGCACTTGCAGCCACAGCTAAAAAGGTCAGAAAATTGCCCAGTATTTCATGGCTGGGGTTGCTCAAATTGCAGACTATTACAGACTGAAACAGACCACCATTTGACCTTTTCCTGTGGCAGGATGTTGTATTATCAGAACTCCCTCTTTCTATGATTTTTATATGCCCCTTTACCTTTCCCACTTATTTAAATTGAAGCCTTAGAGGGAAAAAAATGGAGACAAAAGATATGGTTGAAAATTTCAGGTTAGGGGGAACAGATTTTAACTTTGAGCTTAGTGAAGAAAAATTTTCTCTTATTTATCTGAACAGAACGAAGGACTGAGAATCAGGATGTGCAAACCCTAATCGTGAACAAGTCCCTGCTTCTCTCTGGGTTTGAGAGTCTTCATTAATGAGATTTTTGGAGTTGGGCTCAGGCAGGCTGAAATTTGGGCTCCAGCTCTCCCATTGGTTGACTGTTGTGAACCTGAAAATACCACATTCTTAGTTTCATTTTTCTCATGAAAGAAACAGGGATAATAATAGTACCATCTGCACAGCTTTATTATGTAAATTAAATAAGGCAATGTTTGAAAAATTCCAGGAAAAAATAGGATAGACTGTATCCCAGATGATTTTTTTAAGGACTTTCTAGGTATCTGAGAATCTGGCATATCACATGATTTGCAGAGTGATCCACAGTGTGTGTCTGCGTATTTTATAGCTAATATAGTACAAAAGAGTGGGCCTCACAGGGACAGATATTCCCAAGAAGTAAAAACGAAAAACACTCATTTCTTCTTTTTCCCATCCCACAACCTATGAGTATAGTGCTGTTTAAAATACCGTGAAAGATACTGAGAAATGATATGTATAAAACATAGTGCCTTCTAGGATCCTATAACCCAGCTGAACAAGTCAGAAAGGCAACGTTTTATGTTGACATGAGTTGAAATTGGAAATTATGGTTGAGGCACTGTCATGATGAGAGAGTGGGTGCTGTGATCTTGGAAGAGGGGATGATTACCCTAGAAGGGTGGACACAGCTGGCTCCCTAGAGTTCCAGAGGAGTTCCTTAAAGAGTGTGTTTAAGTTTATACCAGGTGTCAGGGAGCCTTGCTATCTTTTTTCTTATTATATTATCATTATTTTTTAGAGAGAGAGGGTTGTGTTCTGTCACCCTGGCTGGTGTGAGGTGGCATACTTGTGGGTCATTGCAGGCTTGAAATCCTGAGCTCAAGTGATCCTCCTGCCTCAACCTCGTGAGTAGCTGGGACTAGATAATTAAAAACATTTTTGTGTGTGTGTGTAGAGAGGGGATCTCATTATGTAACCCAGGCTGGTCTCAAACTCTTGACCTCAAGTGATCTTCCCACCTTGACCTCAAAGTGTGAGTTATTGTGTGAGTGTGAGTCATTGTGCCTGGCCAGCTTTGCTATCTCTAAAGCTGCTGGATTTGACTATGAGAGCTGAGATGCTCATATTCTCTCAGGTTGGGTAAACGGCTGGTATGGTGGTTTTATTTTATTTATTTATCCACCTATTTATTTATTTATTTATTTATAGTCAGTCTCACTCTGTCACAGGCTAGAGTGCAGTAATATGCTCACGGCCACCCCAGCGTTGGCCTGTTGGGCTCTGGCGATCCTTCTGCCTCAACCTTTCAAGTAGTTGGAACTACAGGCGTGTGCTATCATGATTGGCTAATTTTTTCATATATTGTAGAGACCAGGTCTCACCAAGTTGCCCAGGCTGGTCTCAAACCCCCTGGGCTCAGGCAATCTTCTCGCCTCAGTCTCCCAAAGTGCTGGGATTACAGGCTTGAGCCACTGCACCTGGCCTGGTGTGGTGGTTTTAAAACATGTCATCATATTCTTTAACATATTCTTTGACATGCCTCAAAAGGTGGGATCTAATTCTCCTTCTTTACAGTATGGGTTGACCTTGGTGACCTGCTTGTAAGGAATAGAATGTGGCAAAAATGACTTGGTTGACTTCCATGACTAAGCTAAAAAAGGTAACACAGCTTCCATCAGGTTCTAACTCTTTTGAGATGCTCACTCTGGAGACCCAGGCACCATGCTTCAAGGAAGAGGCAACTGAGGTGTCAGGTGTGAGCTAGCATTGCCTCAACTGCCAGACATGCAAATGGGTGATGTTTCAGAAGGGCTCAGCCTCCAGCCTTCGAGGCATGGCAGCTGACACCCAGTAAAGCAGAGACCAGTTGTCTCCACAGAACACAACTCAAATTGCTGACTTGGAAGAAAAACAAATGTTATGGTTGTTTTAAGCAACTAAGCTCTGGGTGTTTTGTTACAACAGCAATAGAGAAATGGAGTGCTTGGTGGGTTTGGACAACTACTTCCTAGTGGAGGGAGCTTGGTCCTGTGGCATAGGAAGAAGCTACATGTAAAATTACTCCCTTCTGGTTTACAAGGAAGATGAGACTGGGCATGGTGGCTCAAGCCTGTAATCCCGGCACTTTGGGAAGTCAAGGTGGGCAGATTGCCTGAGCCCATGGGTTCGAGAACAGCCCGGGCAACTTGGCAAGACCTCATCTCTACATTAAAAAAACAAAACAAAACAAAACAACAACAACTGGTCAGGAGTGGTAGCACATGCCTGTAGTTCCAGCTACTTGAAAGACTGAGGCAGAAGGATCACCTGAGCCCAGCAGTCAAGGCTGGGGTGGCTGTGAACGTGCCACTGCACTGCAGCCTAGGCGACAAAGTGGGTCTCCACCTTAAAAAAAAAGAAAAAGGAAGATGGACCTTTAAGCCAACCAAATACCTAAAGAGTTGCTTGGTGGGGACTTGAGTGCTTGAGTCATGATTAGGAAAAGGAAGATAACATTTAGGGTGTTAGAATCATAAACTAAGGCAACTAAGGTTAGTAGAATTGCTTTGCTTTGCTTTCAGGTTTGCACCATAAGTGATCAAATCCTACCTCATTCTCCACTTATAGTTTGGTCCCTAAGATCCCTGGTACAATTATAGTGCTCCTAGAATGGTGCTAAGCGTACTAACGGGATAAAAAATACATTTGTCATTCTCCTGCTGAACCCTTTCTTCTCACTCTCTATCACTCTTTCCGGATGCATTGGCACCTCTCATTCAATGTGTCAAAAAACTCAAATCTGTTACCTTTCCTCCAAAAATTGCTTTTCATTCTGCTTTTTGGAGTTTAGCTAGTGACATTATCATCTTCTCAGTTGCAAAGCAATTTGGGGTTAACTTTCTCCTTTTCTGTCCCTTCATCTTGCCCCACTCTAGCCAGGTGAGCTGACTGATCTGACTTCTGAAATGCTTCTTGAATCCTCTGCTTTCTCTCCATCCCATTCATACAGCAGACAGAAACTTAGAAAGGGCAATTCATTTTGCCAAGGGTTATATAGTTTGCATCTGGCATGTCCAGTTCACTTTTATGGGAGAGACGATGTGGATAATTATACATTTTTATATATTTTTGGTGGCATCATTCTTTGGTACAGTTTCCATGATGGACAATTGGGTAATTTCTATCAAAATTTGAAATGCACATGGCTTTTGACCCAGGGATTTCATTTCTAGGTTTTATACTATGAGTTCACTTTAACATTTACATATGGATGTGTGTAAACACTTATTCATGGCAACACTGTATTTAATTGCAAAACAGTAGAAGTACCTAAGTGCCCATCCAATAGGTGACTGGTTAAATGAATGTGATACATCCATACAGTGTAATACTATGTGAATTATTATATTATAGCTAATTAGTTCATTGCCTTTCTCCTTGAAATCACGTCCCTCACTTATTTGGTGCTCTATCCATCATCTAGCTCAGGTCTGACATGTAGATACTCATGTCTGTGTGGTTGGGTAGAGGCTGACTCTGGCGGCCAGGAAGACAGAGATCTGGAAACTGTTAGCAGATATATGATGGTTAGTGTTAGGTTAATAGAGGACATCATCTGGGGACAGTGTAGTGATAAGAACTGAGCACTGGCCCCATCAGGTGGCCCATGATTTTACTCTCCAACAGCTTTCTCAGAACTGGGTTTGAACAAAATTTCTGCCATCCCCTTGAGAAGCTGAAGAGTGTTGTGTTTAAGAGCAGGGGCTCTGGAATCAGACTGCCTGGGTGTGAATCCAAACCCTGTAATTTACTAACTCTGTGACCTGTTTTTTTTTTTTGAGTTGGAGTCTCACTCTGTCGCCCAGATTGGAGTGCAGTGGCCGCTTCCGGCCAGCCTCGACCTGCTGGGTTCCGGCCATCCTTCCGCCTCAGCCTTCCGAGTAGCCAGAATTATAGGCATGCGCTACCATGCCCGGCTGATTTTTTGATTTATTGTAGAGATGAGGTCTCGCTGCCCTGGCGGGTCTCGAACCTGCGGGCTCAGGCAATCCACTCACCTCAGCCTCCCAAAGGCGCGGGATTACAGGCTGAGCCACCGAGCCCAGTTTACTCTGTGACCTTAAACCAGTTCTCTAACCTTGCTGAGTCTCAGAGTTTCCCAATATAATGGGGTTAATGATAGTACCTAACATGTAGGAATTTTGTGAGAGTTAAGCTAGATTATAGCCTAGAACACATATACTTTAAATAGAAGTTAGTTATTATTATCATCCTAATTATTAAGGATAGGATTTAAATGCATTGACCCATGTGGGGATGATCACGATAAAATACAGGCATTTTTATAGTACTGTACTGAAGTATTTTGCATTTGTTAGTGCATTCATTTGCGCAACAAACCAGCATTTGAGATATCATTCTCTCTATTTTTAATGTCCTGTGGCTAAAAAATGGCAAACTTGGATGAGAACCTAGATTTTATAGTTCCCAAATTCAGTAACCTTTCAGACTGAGGAATCAAAAGGAGAGTATCAAGTTTATCAAGATTTAAAACTGACATTCATTCTTCTTAGATAAAAACTGACTTATCCCTGCAACAGTTGGGTGCCAAGCATTTGAATTATGTGTATCTTACAAATTTCCAGTCTTCAATGGAAGAATGTCACTCTGAAATGGGTTATTTGGACTGCAACATTGGAACAGTTGAAGCTAACCTTTTCCATTCTTCATTCAACTGGTATTTGTAGAGCTTTGTGATGAGTATCATGTGGGATTCAGAGAAGTACAATCTCTAGATTTTGTCCTTTAAGCTTTTATTGCTTTATCAGAATGAGAGAACACATACCCACTGTATGAAACCATAACTAGATACAGGAGTGTCTGAACTTTTAGTCCTTGTGGTTGAAGTTTGGAAAAAATCATATAAAATATGGATCATATTTCTTCTTAATCAAGCAAGCATCACTTGGCAGAAGAGTCATTAGTCATTGCTTTTTTTTTGGGTCATGAATTGACTTGTTTGGTGTAGGAAGGAGATTGTTCAAGGTACAAGGAACCTTTTCTTTTTGTGTACTCTGGCATATGGTTCCTGTGTGTGATACTGGAAAGTGAGAAGAGACAAAACTGGATGAGTCCACCACGAGGTCACTGTTTTCAAGCCCCACTTTGGCTTTCAGGGGCAAGAGAAAGGCAATTAATTTCTTCCTTAAACAATCATTGACTGATGGTTTCCTTTGAATGAAGCAATGTGATAGATGGAAAAGATACATATAAGAATAGGGAATTCTTCCTTCTTCAAGGAGCAGAGCAACCATATAGAATCATATCACTGCTCTTGAGTAGGTTGCCTGGGTTTGTATTCAGTTCCTGCCATTTAGCAGTTATGAGACCTTGTGCAAGTAACCTAACTACTCTGTGTCTTGATTTCTCAGCCTAGGATGGATGTGATAATGGTGAGCTGATCCATGTAGATCCCATAGCACTATGCCAGGTGCATAATAAGTATGGCAATAAATAGTAGTTTTCATTATTATTAGTGTATACAAACACAGAGGAGTGCTAAAGTCTGAATACTTGTGTCCACTCAAAATTCATATGTTGAATATCTAATCCGAAAGGTGATGGTATTAAGAGATGGGGCCTCTGGCAGATGATTAGGTCATGAGAGAACAGTCTCACGAATGGGATTAGCACCCTTATACATAAGGCTCAAGAGAACCCTTGTCCATTTCACCATGTATGAACATAGTGAATCAGAAACACAGGCCCTTACCAGACACTGAATCTTCTAGTACTTTGGTCTAGGACTTCCCAACCTCTAGAACTGTGAGAAATAAACTTCTGTTGTTTTTAAGCCACCTAATTTATATTCTGCTACAGCAGCCAAACTAAGGCAAGGGATTATGCTTCCATTTAGGATGCAGAAAGCTGGAATGGGCATCACTCCCATTTTATTTTATTTTTATTTATTTAAATTTTTTTATTTTGAATATGTGGGGTACAATTCAGCGTTACGTATACAAATGTTCATTATGCAGATACCCTTGTTGATGAGGAGTGTCCCCCTTCCGTGGCAGTTTCCCACTATTGCCAATCCTGCCCCCACCCTCCCCTGGCAATTTCCCACTACTGTCAATCCCCTTCTTATAGTATTACAATAGATGTTCAAGATTCCCTTATGAATAAGAATGTGTGATACTCAGTTCTTTATTTCTGTGATAGATCACTCAGTATTATAGGATCTAAGTCCATCCAAATTGCTGTGAAGTTCATAATTTTGTCCTTCTTTATGGCTGCATAATATTCCATTGTGTATATATACCACATTTTTAAATCCAGTCCTATTTTGATGGGCAGCACAATTCGTTCCATGTTTTTGCTATTATGAATAATGCTGCAATAAACGTGTGTGTGCAGGAATCTTTTTAATAGAGTGATTTAACTTCCACTGTGTATATTTCCAGAAGGGGAATTGTGGAGTCATATGGATGGTCGAGTTTTAGATCTTTTAGAAATTGGCACGTTGTTTTCCACAGAGGTTGTACAAGTTTACACTCCCACGAACAGCGTAATCATGTTCCCTTTTTGCCGTATCCTCTCCAGCATCTGTTGTTTCTCAAGTTATTGATGATGACTATCCTGACTGGAATTATGTGGTATCTCAGTGTAGTTTTAATTTGCATTTCTTTGATGTCTACTGAAGCTGAGCATTTTTTCATGTATCTGTTAGCTGCTCGTATGTCTTCTTTTGAGAAGTATCTTTTGTCCACTTTGTAATGGAGCTGTTTGATTTTTTCTTTTGGGCATTTTTGAGTTCCTGGTAGATCCTAGATATTAGACCTTTGTCAGATATATAGTTGGCAATTTCCCCCCCCAGTCTATGGCTGTCTCCCTGCTCTCAGTGGTTTCTTTGGCTTTGCAGAAGTGTGTTGGTTTGATGAGGTCCCACTTGTCTATCTTATCTCTTAAGACGTGGTCACTGGGGTTTTGATGAGGAATTGATTGTCAGTTCCAGTTTCCATAAGGGTGTCTACTGCATTTTCTTTTTTTTTTTGAGTTGGAGTCTCACTCTGTTGCCCAGACTGGAGTGCAGTGGCCGCTCCTGGCCACCGCAGCCTCGACCTGCTGGGCTCCAGCGATCCTTCCGCCTCAGCCTTCCAAGTAGCCAGAATTACAGGTGTGTGCTACTACGCCCGGCTAATTTTTTTTAAAAAATTTATTGTAGAGATGAGGTCTCGCCTGTCCAGGCGGGTCTCGAACCCGCGGACTCAGGCAATCCACTCACCTCAGCCTCTCAAAAGTGCAGGATTACAGGCTGAGCCACCGAGCCCGGCTTTTTTTTTTTTTTTTTAATAATCAGTATTTTTTATTATGATATTGTGGGGCACAGTTAAGGGTTAGGTATACAAATATGCTTCGTTCAGGTACCCTTGTTGATAAGAGGTGTCTCCCCATGCCCAGACAGATATTTACTACCGTTAAACCCTTCTCCCTTCCCCTGCCCCCCATAGTTTCCCACCACTGTCAGTCATTTTCTTATAGTATTACATTGGATGTTCAAGGTCCACTATATGAGTGAGAACATGTGATACTCAAATCTTTGTTTCTGTGAGAGGTCACTCAGTATTATAGAATCTAGTTCCATCCAGGTTGCTGAGAAATTCATGATTTTGTTCTTTTTTATGGCTGTGTAGTGTTCCATCGTGTATATGTATCACATTTTTTAAATCCAGTCCTCTTTTGATGGGCAGCATGGTTGCTTCCAGGTTCTTGCTATTGTGAACAATGCTGCGATAAACATACGTGTGCAGGTATCTTTTTTATAGAGTGATTTGCATTCTTCAGGGTATATTCCCAGTAGGGGGATTGCGGGGTCATATGGGAGGTCAATATTTAGAGTTTTTAGGAAGTACCATACTGTTTTCCACAGAGGTTGCATTTGTTTGCACTCCCACCAGCAGTGTAGAAGTGTTCCCTTTCTGCCACACCCTCTCCAGCAACTGTTATTTGTCTCCTGCATTTTCTAAGGTTCTTATAGTTTGAGGTTTAACATTTAGGATTTTGATCCATTTAGAATTGATTTTTGTGCATGGTGATAGGTCTTGTTTTAATTTTCAGCATGTGGTCATCCAGTTTTCCCAGCACCATTTACTGAATAGGTTCTCCTCTACCTAGTGGTTGATGGTGGAGGCATTGTTGAAAATGAGTTGGTTGAGAAATTGATTTTTTGCTTCTGGAATCTCTATCCTGTTCCATTGGTCTATATGCCTGTTCTTGTACAGTGTCAGGCTGTTTTGATTCTTGTAGCTTTATAATAAAGTTTAAAGTCTGGGAGTGTGATACCTCCTGGTTTTTTTTTTTTTTTTTGCTGAGGATTGTTTGGGCTGTTATGTTTCCATATGAATTTCTGTATTGTCACTTCCAGGTCTGAGAAGAATGCTGCTGGTAATTTAATGGGTATTGTGTTAAATCTGTAGATTGCCTTGGGTAGAATGGACAACTTAACAGTGTTTATTCTTCCAACAAGAGCATGGAATATTTTTTCATTTGTTTGTGTCATCTTTGATTTCTTTGAGCAGTGTTTTGTAGTTTTCATCATAAAGGTCTTTCACGTCTCTAGTTAGGAAGATGGCAAGGTATTTCATTTTTTGTGTGTGGCTATTGTGAATGAGATTGTGCTTTTCATTTGAGTTTCTGTTTGTTGTATAGAAATGCAACTGTGTTTTGCACATTTATTTTATACCTGGAGACTTTGCCAAAGTCCTTTTTCAGTGCAAGGAGGTTTTTGACAGATTCTCTTGGGTTTTGAGGTATAGAATCATGTTGTCTGCAAAGAGGGATAACTTGATTTCCTCTTTACCTATTTAGATACCCCTGCTCTCTTTCTCTTGTCTGATTGCTCTAGCTAGGATTTCCAAAACTATGTTGAAAAGGAGGGGTGAGAGTGAGCATGTTTGTCTTGTTCTTGTTCTGGTTTTCAGGGAAAATGGTTCCAATTTCTGTCTGTTTAGCAGTATGTTGGCTGTGGGTTTTTCGTAGATGGCCCGTACTATTTTGAGATATGTTCTATCTATGCCTAGATGTTTGAGGGTTTTTATCAAGAAGGGGTGCTGGATTTTATCAAAACCTTTTTCCGCATCTACTAATATAATTATGTGTTTTTTGTCTTTACATCTGTTGATGTATTTAATTACATTTATTGTCTTGTGGATGTTGAGCCAGGCCTGTATCTCGGGATGAAGCCTACTTGGTCATGGTGGATGATTTTTGAGATGTGTTGTTGGATACAGTTTGCTAGAATCTTGTTGAGAATTTTAGCATCTATATTCATCAAGGATATTGGCCTGTAGTTCTCTTTCTTTGTTGGGTCTTTACCTGGTTTGGGTATCAATGTGATGTTAGCATCATAAAATGACTTGGGGAGAGTTCCATCTTTCTCAGTTGCCTGGAATACTTTCAATAGGATTGGTATCAGCTCCTCCTTGTATGTTTTGTAGAATTCTGCTGGAATGCCATCTGGTCCAGGGCTTTATTTGTTGGTAGTTTTCTTATGACATGGTCGATTTCCTTGCTTGTTATCTGGTCTATTTAGGGCCTTCATTTCTTCTTGTTTCAACCTAGGGAGGTTGTGTAATGTCCTTCATTTCATTTAGGTTTTTGAGTTTGTTTCCACACAGTTGTACATAGTAATCTCTGATAATCTTTTGTATTTCTTCAGGGTCAGTTGTAACTTCATCTTTTGCATTTTTTGAATGTGTTTATTTGTTTTTTTCCTCTCTCTTTTTCTTGGTCAGTCTAGCTAGGGGTCCATCAATCTTTTTTATCCTTTCAAAAAACCAACTTGGTTTCATTGATTTTTTTGTATTATATTTTTGTCTTCTATTGCAAATTTGGGCTTTATTTTGGTGATCTGTATTCTTCTGCTGAAGTTAGGGTTTTGGTGATCTTGTTTTTCCAGCTTCTTCTTGGTGATTAGTTTGTTAACTTGCAATCTTTCCATTTTCTTCATGTATGTTTGTAGAGATGAATTCCCCTCTTAGGACAGCTTTCATGGCATCTCAGAGATTTTGGTAAGATGTTTCTTCATTTTCATTTGTTTCCAGGTATCTTTTAATCTCTGTTTTGATTTCCGTGTTGACCCAGGAGTTGTTTAGCATCATGGTGTTTATGTCTTTGTGGGTTTGGGGGAACTTTGTTAGTGTTGATATTTATAGTTATTCCACTGTGGTCTGAGAAGGTGCATGGCAGAATTTCAAACTTACGGGATTTGTTTATGCTTGATTTATGACTGAGGGTGTGGTCAATTTTAGAGTATGTTCCATATGGTGATGAGTAGAATGTGTATTCCATGATTATTGGTTGGACTGTTCTGTAGGTATCAATTAAGTCTTTTGGTCAAGCATCATGTTGAGGTTCCAGATCTCCTTGTTGACTTTTTGTCTTGATGACATGTCTAGGGTTGTTAGTGGGGTGTTTAAGTCCCCAGTTATGATAGTGTTCGAGTCAATATCTTTTTTTGTTTACTTAGAAGTTGCTTTATGTAAGTAGATGCTTCTATGTTGGGGGCATATATGTTTAGTATGGATATTTTTTGTTGATGGACTGAATCTTTTATCATTATGTAGTGATCTGCTGTATCATTTTTAGCTTTTGATAGCTTAAAGGGTATTTTGTCTGATATTAAGATCATGACTCCCACTTTCTTTTATGTTCCATTTGTCTGAAATTTTGTTTCCCATCCTCTTACTTTGAGTCTGTGAGTGTCCTTCTGGTGAGATGAGTCTCTTGGTGACAATATATTGTAGCCCCATGATATTTTATCCAATTTGCCATTCTATGTCTTTTCAGTGGTGCATTTAGTCCACTCACATTCAGGCTAATTATTGAGATGTGAGAGTTTATCCCTGTCAAGAGGTTCTTATTGAGTTTTTTGTTGCTGCTGCTGTTTGTTTGTTTGTTGTCTTTCTTTTGAGTTTTGGGTTGATTTGTGTGTGTTTTCAATCTTTTTCCTGCATTCTTGAGAAGGGCATTGTTGTTCTTTTCTTCCTTTCTTCTGTGTTTAATGCTTTCTTAAGTGTTTCTTTTAGAGCTGTTCTGGAGGCAGCATAAACTTCTAGGGATTGAATGTCTGGGAAGGTTTTTAATTCTCCATCACTGATGAAACTTAGCTTAGCTGGGTAGGAAATTCTTGGTTAAAATTGTTTATCTTTGAAAACTTTGAAGATTGGGCTTCAAGCTCTCCTAGTCTGAAGTGTTTCTGCAGATAAGTCTGTTGCTATTCTAAATGGTCTTCCCCTGTAGGTTGTCTGACCTTTCTCTCTTGCTGCCTTTAGGATTTTTTCTACTTTGTGTAGGCTAATTACTATGTGTCTAGGAGTTGGTCTTCTCATTTGTTGTCTTGCAGGGGTTCTCTGAATCTCTTGTGTTGGAATGGACACATCACTGATGAGATGAGGAACATTTTCTTGAATAATTTCATGGGATGTTTGTTCCAGGTTGATTTCTGTCTCTCTATCTGCCTCAGAGATTCCAATTAATCTTAGGTTTGGTCTCTTGAAATAATCACTCATCTCTTGGAGGTTTTCTTCTGTCTTTTTAAGCTTCATTTCTATGTTTTTAGCAGTTTGGGTTAGTTACATATTTTGGTCCTCAAGTTCTGAGATTCTTTCTTTGCTTTGTTAATTCTGTTTTCCATGCTTATCAGTTTGTTGTTTATTTCATTCATTGTATTCTTTACTGCTGTTATCTCAGTTATCTACTCCTTTATTCTTTCCTCTTGTGTCTCCTCATTTCTATTTATTCTCTCTATTAATATCTTGATATCTGGGTTTTTGGTTTGAGACTAGTCATTCTGGGGGCTCTTCATTTTTTTAAGTTCAGGAGCCTGTATTCTCAGTGGCTGACCTCCCAGGGGTCTGTGTGAGACTCATATTCTTCCTTTGGTTTTTCTTCATTTGTGTAGATTTTCCTCCTCCTTTTTAACCTCTTCTTTAATTCTGTTGTTTGGTAATAGGGGAGACAGCTTTTTATTTCTGTATGCTTAATCTCCTATTCGTCTTTATGTAGATCCTCTGATTTTATTCAATTCTGGGGGTTAGACTGGGATGGGGGCCTGTGCTTTTTGCAGTTTTGAGATTTAATTAAGGGGGAAGCTGTTATTCAGAAGCTATCTGCAGAGCCCAGGATCTGCTGACAGATGCGTGGGCCCCCAAGAACTCATTGCCCACTGCCTTACAATCTGTCCATGCAGTGGGGGTATCTGTTTGCCCCTGAAAGCAAAATGAGATAAGGGAATAGAGTAGAAAAAGGAAAGAGGAAAATGAAAGGTAAGTAGAGAGAGAAGAAGAGGGAAAACAGACAGGCATACCAACTAATGAATAAACAGAGATACAAACAAAGATAGAAAAAACAAAAAGGACGAAAACAGTAAGAATCATAAAAAATATTCAGTCCCAAAGCATGGTCATATCAAGATCATAATGCTTTGGGGGAAATGATGAGAAGTCTGGTAAAGATGTTGCCTGTATAGAAAGTGTGGCATGAGCATGGGGTGCTGAGATAAAGCTGGAAAGGTATATAAGGGCTTGATTGTGAAGAACTTTATAAATTAGTCTAAATTAGTGAACATCTCTCGAATATTTAATAAAGGTTTTCCCCATCAACTGTGATAAAATGAAGATTTTCAACAAAGTTCATTTCGTATTGCTCCTTCATGGGTTCTGTTTATTTAAATGATAGATGTTGCTGGTGATAAGCTTCACAAGAATGCTTGAATGCCATTCTCTTAAGAAATTTATTCACAAGTATGAAGGATATTTTCAAGTACAAATCTAGTCATGATGTGTAGGGAGTATTTATTTGTTATTTACCTTGTGTTCTTTACTCTTAGTCCAACTTTTTATCATGTATCATACTACTTCAAGCCTTGTGATTTGGGTGAAAGGGACAGTTCCAGGGACAAGCTCTGCAGGGCATAAACCAATCACTGTGTCCTTCCCGAATAATCACATTGATTAGCTTTTGGTTGGTCACATGATCCAGGTTAGACTAATCAAGAGAAGACCAACTTCTGGGATTTTGTTGAAATTATCCAGTGAGCAGATTCTTTCTACATGAATGTGGACATCTCTGGCTACTACCGGGGGGAAATTTGCCTGAAAATGAAGCCCACTTCTGAAGTTAAACAAGTTGAGAAATGATAAGAGGCAGTCTGAGACTCCATTGAGAACTGGGTAAAACCTCTCCTGAAGCATATAATCACCTAAACTAATAATCATCTTTTAAAAATTTAACCAGATTGGGTGTGGTTTTGCAACTAAAAGCATTCTGTGTATGGAACTTGCAATTTCAGATCATTAGATTTTTCTTCACTCTGGCTTCTTTTCCTTGTTCAAAACCCCTCTAAAATTTTTCTGCCCTTCATCCTCCCTAGACATCATTTCTAGCCTTCTTTTGGATAAAAGGTCAGTGATCTCCCCATTTTCTCACAGGTGTCACTTATTCCAATTGACATTTACACTCGAGTAAACCTTAAACTTCTCTGACCTTTTTTAAAAGCTAGATTTTAGAGATATTTTATCTGTTTTAAAATAGTATATTGTTGTTTCTTTTCTTTGTAAAAGGCCACATTGCTACTTCCAGCTTGTTTGGATACTTTGTGTGCCCATTTAAATGTTCCTTTCTTTCTTAAAAATGGAGGTCTGCTTCTTCCTTTTGTTTCCTCTGCAGTGTGGGATGTAGATGTTTTGTGGGCACATGGGAGCTACTTAACAATAAGTTTAAAAAATATTTAGCCATTTTCACTTACCATTTTTAGATATGTGAAATAAATAAGAGAATAAATTAGAATTAAATAGTCCATTCAGTGTTGAAGATGAAAAACAACAGATGTAGGTGTTTGAGTGGGATAAAATATTGCTAGAAGGTTGAAGTCGAGCCCCATTCACAAATTCAATTCAGTTTGAGAAAGATACTTTGAGCCCTTTTCTTGGCCAACTTTTGGAAATCCACAGTCGAAAGGTGAGCAAGACACGACTCAGAGTCCACCTGTCAGGGATGGTCCTAAGAAAAATGTCAATCAATCTGTTTGTAAACGATTCCAAATTCCTCTTTCCACGTGGGCTGTTGTTTCTTATCTGACTTCTTGTCCACTGGTCAGCTTAATCAAGCCCTTCCTACAGCCTCTTCTTTTCAATGCCATCTTAGGTTGAGTCTGGTATAGGCACTGTACCAAATGTCTTACTCACAATACCTTACTTAACTCTTACACCAAACTGTGAAATGGGCATAGTCAGTGCATGTGAGGAAACTAAGCTTTGGAGGGTAAGGAACTTGCTCAGGGTCCCTTGGCTCATGAGTAGTAGAGCCGGAGTCCAGTGAAACCTAGGTTTGTCTGGGTGTAGAACAATGTGATTAACTGTGACCCAGTACCCCCTTTTACTTACACTGAGTTATTGAGGGCTGAGAGAGCAAATGCTGCTAAATTACTCTATTAAACATCCTCTAATGGGATAGATCTGTACGTCCAGGGGACTACTCTCACTTGGAATAATTTCATGCTGCTGTAATCATCCATTGGGGAACTATTAGGGTGGGCTGGCACTCCTATATTACAATCTGTTGGGGCCACTATTTCCCCCTGGGGTATTTATGTCTATGAAAACCTGTTTGAGTACTGTAAAGTCTTCCCCTAGTGTATTCGCTAATGTTTGTAAAGTCTTTTCTCTAAGGTTACTTGCTGTCATTCATAAGGTCTGTTGGTAGCAAGATATTTTCTCTGTATAAAATATATATCATATATATTTGTGTGTTCTATAAACATACATTATGTACTGTCTATTAACTTATATATCATATATTGGGTTAGGCATATTATATATAAGATACATAATATGTAATATTTAATGTATATCACATTTAATATATATTAGGTTATGGGCCTGATTGAATCTCCCCTGGAACCTCTAACTCCTAGCTTTCCGCATTTGTAGGATCCCTTTGTCATCATTTTTTTCCTTCTTATGTCTCTTTAGGCTTTTTTTTTTTTTTTGAGTTGGAATCTCACTCTGTCGCCCAGACTGGAGTGCAGTG
>NW_007059698.1:557997-602951 GCF_000164805.1 Carlito syrichta
ATCCTTCTGCCTCAGCCTTCCGAGTAGCTGGAATTACAGGCATGTGCTACCACACCTGACTGATTTTTTGATTTATTGTAGAGATGAGGTCTCGCTGGTTCGAGACCCGTGGGCTCAGGCAATCCACTCACCTCAGCCTCCCAAAGGCATGGGATTACAGGTTGAGCCACTGAGCCCGGCTCTTTAGGTTTTTAAATTTTATTTATTTTAAGGATGTGAGGTACAATTCAGGAATAGGTATACAAATGGTCATTGTACAGGTTTGGACCTCACTTTTGTCCCCACTTCGCCTGGTTTGAGATCAGGTACCCTTACTGATGAAGTGTCCCTCTTCCTCCCTCCCCTGGCAGTTTCTCTCTACTGCCAATTCCTTTTTCATAGTATTATGATAATTGTTCAGGTCCGCTTATGAATGAGAACATATGGCACTTGGTTCTTTGTTTCTGTGATAGATCACTGAGCATTATAGACTTTAAATCCATACAAGTTGCCGCGAAGTTTATAATTTTGTCCTTCCTTATGGCTGCATAATATTCCATTGTGTATATGTACCACATTTTTAAAATCAAGTCCACTTTTGGTGGGCAGTACAGTAGGCTCCATGCTTTTGCTATTGTGAGTAGTGCTGCAATAAACATGCATGTGCGGGTATCTTTTTTATAGAGTGATTTGAGTTTCTCGGGGTATATTTCCAGTAGGGGGATTGCGGGATCAAATGGGTGGTCCATTTTTAGGTCTTTTAGGAATTGCCAAACTGTTTTTCATAGAGGTTGTACTAGTTTACACTCCCACCAACACTGTAGAAGTGTATCTTTTTCCGCACATTCTCTCCAGCATCTGTTGTTTTTTGAGTTATTGATGATGGCCACCTGACTGGAGTGTCTCAGTGTAGTTTTAATTTGCATTTCATTGATGATGAGTGAGGCTGAGTATTTTTTTAATGTATCTGTTGGCTGCTCATATGTCTTCTTTTGAGAAGTGTCTATTCATATCTTTTAACCATTTTTTAATAGGGTTGTTTTTTTTTTTTTATTTGTGGCACATTTGAGTTCCTCGTAGATCCTAGATATTAGGCCTTTGTCAGCTATATAGTTGGCAATTTTCCCCCCCATTCTGTGGAATGTCTCCCTGCTCTCTTGATGTTTTCTTTTGCTTTGCATAAGCTTTTCAGTTTGATGAGGTCCCACTTGTCAATCTTATCTTTTATGGCATGGGCATTTGGGGTTTTGATGAGGAGTTGGTTGACAGTTCCAATTTCCATATGGGTGTCTCCTGCATTTTCTAAGGTTCTTATCGTTTGAGGTTTTACATTTAGGTCTCTGATCCATTTAGAGTTGATTTTTGTATATGGTGATAGGTAGGGGCCTTGTTTCAATCTTCTGGATGTGGTCAGTCAGGTTTCCAGCACCATTTATTGAATAAGTTCTCCTCTTCCCACTGGTTGTTAGTGGAGGCTTTGTTGAAGATGAGTTGGTTGAGAAACTGAGGTTTTACTTCTGAAATCTCTATCCTGTTCCATTGGTCTATATGTCTGTTCTTGTACCAATACCAGTCTGTTTTGATGATTGTAACTTTATAGCAAAGTTTAAAGTCTGGAGGTATGGTACTTCCCTCTTTGTTTCTTTTGCTGAGAATTGTTTTGATTATTTGTGTCGTTTATGTTTCCATATGAATTTCTGTATTGTCATTTCCAGGTCTGAGAAGAATTATGTTGGTAATTTAATGGTATCGCGATAAATCTGTAGATTGCCTTGGGTAGGATGGATATCTTAACAACGTTGATTCTTCCAATCCATGAGCATGGAATATTTTTCCATTTGTTTGTGTCATCTTTGATTTCTTTGAGCAGTGTTTTGTAGTTTTCATTGAAAAGATCTATCATGTCTCTGGTTAGGAAGATACTGAGGTATTTCATTTTTTGTGTGGCTATTGTGAATGGGATTGTGCTTTTTATTTGGTTCTCTATTTGTTGTTGGTGTGTAAGAATGCAACTCTCTTTTGCACCTCGAATTTTGTACCCTGAGACTTTGCCAAAGTCCTTTATCAGTGCAAGAAGGTTTTTGATAGATTATTCTGGATTTTCAAGGTATTATATCATCAGCAAGGAGGGATAACTTAAATTTCTCCTTTTCTATTTGGATACCGTTCTCTTGATTTCTTTCTCTTGTCAGATTGCTCTAGCTAGGACTTCCAACACTATGTTGAACAGGAGGGGTAAAAGTCCCTTTGACATCTTATTTATTTTCTTTTCTTCACTCTCTTGAGACTCAGAGATCTTAGGTTCCCAAGCTGCTTGAATCTTTCATTGATGTGTCAGCAAAGCTTTTTCACTCTCTCCCACCCACAAATACCTCCATCTCTCCCCTCTCCATTCCTCTATTTTAATGTCACTAGTCAATATCGTGGTAAGTCTTGGCTAACAAAACTTTGTAGTCCCTTTTCTTGAAATGCTCACTAGTGGCCATGCTTGAGCACTGCTGTTGTGTCCTTGGGTTTGCGACCTAGGATTTAGCTCTGGGGAATATGCACCAGAATCCCCTAGAGCAGAGAATCACTGCTGCCAGGAATGACCCTAGGCTAGGATCTGAGGGCTGGGGATAACTGCGACCCCTACACACCGACTGGGTTTCTGGTTTCTCATCTAGCTTGGGTGAGCTCTTGTGCTTAGAATTTCTGAGTGGTATCCTTATGAGTCAAGGTTAGAGTTTTGGGCTTTATTCTGGGTATGAAGGAAGCTTTGGGTGTGGAAAATTGGACAGGGGTGTCACATGAACTGATTAATAATTCTGAAGTATCTCCAGTTGCTATATCCAGGGCAAAAATAGTTTCCACTCTTGGAAACTTCTGTTTTTAAAACGAAACCCCTCTACAGAGTTACAGCCATCAGTACCAGGTAGTGGAGCCCTCTCTAGGTGCCATTCTTTGCACAGAGCATGTCTTTCCAAGCAGCCTTCAGCCTTCTGACTCTTTCTAAGGAGGGATAATTGGGTTTGATGGAATGAAACTCTTGTTGGAGCAATCTTTGATGCCAGGCTAGTAGCAATGCTTGTAGTTATGGGTCCAGAGGAAATTTTCAAACTGTATCAGTCCCTCTAGAAGGACTGGTTCCCAATGGAATGGCCCCACTTACTTTGGCATGGGAAGTGTTTTCCTGTGGATGTCTCCTCCCAGGGAGGCAGGAACTCATTCAGACAGGTTAGCTCATCACTTTGGGTGTGTTCAGATATGGGATACCATCTCTTAGGGATCAACTCACAAGGGCTCAGATTTTTATTTCTGTGATACTTTAAATCTCCTTCAAGTTTGTCTAAGAAATAATCCTATTAGATACTTCATCTGACAAGATCTATAGCTATATTTTTATATTTGACCTTTGAAATGATGTCCTGAGTTAGGTCTTATGAAGGCATTAATGTACAATGGTTGGTGAATATTTCACCAACAGGTACTGATTTGTGCCGAAAGCTAAGTTATCTCTTAAGTTCAGAGTATAACAAGAGACCGAATTATTCAAAGAGCAAGCTACTTCTGGAGGATGTTTTTAAAATCATTTTGTCCCACACCTAAGTTATCTCTTAAGTTCAGAGTATAAAAAGACATCAAGTTATACAAAGTGCAAGCTACTTCTGGAGGATGTTTTTAAAATTATTTTGGGTTAAAATGAGAGAGAATGTCTTCATAATGTTACCTTCATTAAAACAAACTATGAGAGAGGAAAAATATTGTTGACGTCACTCATGACATGCTACTCTGACTTAATGAGAAAACTGCATTTCTAGTAGTAATGATTATTTTACTTGCCTTCATGGAAGAAAGGTTATTGAATGTTCTCCAATTCTCCAGGGAATCACATATAAAGTGAGGTATTTTACACATTGGGTAAACCATAAATCTTGTTGACCTTCTTGCCACTTAAAAGTACATCACTCCCTTTTCTTTGAGAAGAGTCACCTCTCAGTTACTAAGTTACTTCTACACACCTGGTGCTACCATCAGAGAGAAGTAACATGGCTTCTTCCAGCCAATGGTGACAGATTTGTCTTTAAGGAGATACAGAATTTCTGAGTGGTATTCTTATGAGTCAAGGTTAGGGTTTTGGGTTTTATTCTGGGTATGAAGGAAGGCTTGGTGGTGGAAAATTGGACAGAGGAGTCTCATGAACTGATTATAATATTTCCGAAGTATTTCCAGCTGCTGTATACAGGGCAAAAAGAGTTTCCATTCTTGGAAAAGCTTCTAGGAGGTTCTTGCAATCATTCTGGTGAGAGATGATGGTGGCTTGCTGGTGGAGGTGATGATCACCTCTTGGCAGAGAGCCTTACATGTCAGGCGTACTCAATAAATATTTAGAGTTTTCATTTACCTGGACTCCACTCTCCCTCCTTCAGCTACAAATGCATTAACTTCCACTCTTCATTTTCTTTTAAAAATAATATTAGGTGTTTTTTTTCTTTTTTAGACCATAAAAAAGGGCATAACTTCTCAGAGGCTCCAAATGTTAAAACAAGAGAGATACGTTAAAACAATTTTTTAAAACTTAAAAATCAAAACTCTTTTCTATTCCGCTAATACTGTATATTCATTGTGTCTGGTATTTGAAAGAGATCTTCTGTGCCCTCTTCTCTACTTAATTTAAAAATTTAAAAAAAAATTTAAATTGAGAAAAAACATACATTTAAAATCTATCATCTTTACCATTTTAAAGTGTACAGTTCAGAGGTAATGAATACATTTATATTCTTTTCTGCCTTCATCCTGTCCTTCTCCCTACCCTTTCCAGCCTCTGGTAGGCACCACTCAACCCTCTATCTTCATGAGATCCACTTTTTTACTTCCCACATATGAGTGAGAATATGTAGAATTTATCTCTCTGTGCTTGGCTTATTCCACTTAACATAATGGCCTCCGGATTCATTCATGTTGCTGTAACTGACAGGATTTCACTCTCTTTTATGCCTCAATAGTATTCCACTGTGGTATATAGACCATATTTTCTTTGTCCATCTATCTGTTGATGGACACTTAGGTTGATTTCATATCTCGGTTATTGTGAATATTGCTGCAATAAACATGGGGATGCAGATGTCTCTTTGACACAGTGGAGTTGCGGGATCATATGGTTGTTTTATTTTTAGTTTTTTGAGGAACCTCCTTACTGTTCCCTACAGTGACTGGACTAGTTTACAATCCCACCAATGGTGTGTAAAGGTCCCCTTTCTCCACATCATCACCAGCATCTGTTATTGCCTGTCTTTTGAATATAAGCCACTTTAAATGGGGTGAGATGGTATCTTGCTGTAGTTTTGATTTGCATTTCTCTGCTGATTAATGATGTGGAGAATTTTTAATATACCTGTTGGCCATATGTATGTCTTCTCTTGAGAAATGTCTCAAGAGACATTTAAAAATCAGATTGTTGTTACTATTAATTTGCTATTGAGTTATTTTGAGCTCCTTATATATTCTGGTTATTAATCCCTTGTCAGATGGATAGTTTGCAAGTATTTTCTCCCATTCTGTGGGTTGCCTCTTTACTTTGTTGATTGTTTCCTTTGCTGTGCAGAAGCTTTTTAACTTGATGTAATCCTATTGATCTATTTTTTTGCTTTGGCTGCCTGTGCTTTTGAGGTCTTGCACAAAAAATCTTTGCCCAGACCAATGTTCTAGATTGTTTTCTGGAGTGTTTTCTTTTAGTAGTGTCATAGTTTCTGGTCTTAGATTTAAGTCTTTAACCCATTTTGATTTGTTTTTTGTGTATTAGTGAGAGATAGGGGTCTAGTTTGATTCTTTTGCATATATTATCCAGTTTTCCCAGCACCACTTATTGAAAAGACTGTCTTTTCCTCATTGTAAGTTCTTGGCACTTTTGTAAAAAAAATAAACTGTCTATAAAGATGTGGATTTGCATCTGAGTTCTAGAATCTGTTGTATTGGTCTATGTGCCTGTTTTTATGCCAGTACCATGCTGACTTGGTGACTATAGTTTTGCAGTGAATTTTAAAGTCTGGTAGTATGATGCCTCTAACTTTATTCTTTTTGCTTAGGATAGCTTTTGGTTATTTGGGGTCTTTTGTGGTTCCATATACTTTCTAGGATTGTTTTTCTATTTCTGTGAAGAAATAAAGATAGCTACTTTAAAAAAAAATACACAAAACAGATTTAAAATCACTGCATTCTACTTTCCAAGTCCTGCTCAGAGCTCTGCAGCAAATTATCTTTCCTCCACATGGGTGCTTCCCACCTGGCAAAGACTTACTCTTTCTCATTCCGCTGTGTTTCCAGTGGAGCACAAGCTGAGATGGTTTTCACAAAAAGTACTTTTTCAGTTCCATCACCGTCTTTGATGACGGGCATTAATAATGTCAGCTCAGCTCTGGAAACAGTTTGGGAAGTTAACCAGTTGATTTGCTTTCTCCTCATTTTGTGGTTGTCTGGCTACCATAAACACAAAATGTCTGAAGGGTGACAAAGGTCTTTTTAAGGGGCAGCTGACAATTTAGAAGCATAAGTACCCAGTGAGGAGTTTGAGGGTTATAGCTACCTTGATCTCAATTACAGTGGCGTTGTATCACAAGAATATTTAATTTAGGGCAGTGATTCTCCAAATTAAGTGTGCAACAGAATCACCTGGAGGGCTTATTAAACTAGATTTGCTGGGCTCCACCCTCAGAATTTCAGATTTAGTCAGTCTGGCATAGGGTCTGAGAATTTGCAATTTTAACAATTTTCCAGGTGATGCTGACTCTGGAAACCAAGCTTCAAGAACCACTGAACTAGGGAAATTCACCTCTGTGTAGAAAGAGAGATATAGAGTAAATTGTGTGGGCCATTTGGCATGCCACTTCCTCAGTGAACTTGAAGCCCCTGTGTGAGTGTGCAGTAGAAGATGAGTTCCTCAGACTAGTGCCAAAGAGGGCTCTCAGAGAAGTAAAAGCCAGGTCAGAAGTGGTGGCTCATTCCAGTGTTTTGGGAGGCCAAGGTTAGAGGATCACTTGAGGCCAGGAGTTTGAGACCAATCTCGGCAACATAGTGAGACCCTGCCTTTACAAAAAAATGGAAACAAACAAACAAACAAACAAACAAACAACAAATCCAAACAAAAACAAAACATTAGCCAGGCATGGTGGCACAAGCCTGTAGTCCGAGTTACTAGAGAGGCTGAGGCAGGAGGATTGCTGAACTCCAAGAGTTCGAGGCTGCAGTGAACAATAATTTTGCCACTGCACTTCAGCTTGGGTGACAGAGTGAGGGCCTGTCACGAAACAAAACAAAACAAAATAATAACAGAAATATGAACCGTGGACTTTGTCTTTGAGAAACTTATAGTCTAATTAATTTGGAGAAGAAAAATGCAACTAATTCGGAAAGAAATGCATGCCAGAGGGTAAAATGTCCTTAGTGTAGAGTCAAAGAAGAGAGATGGATGGATAGAAAGAGAATTCTTAAGCCAGGCCACCCAGTACTTGGTGGGACATGGAGGAATGAAGGGACCCATATTTGGGGCAGTAGCAGGCGTCAAATCTCAATGGCAGGGGTGAGCAAGAGGAGGCAGTGAGGGTCAGGAGATGAGGGAGTTAGGAACCTGACTACTTAGAGGGAAAAGACCAGTCTAGGGAGACAAAATAAATGAATGTTGGAAACTGGCCAAATGGAGGTGAAGCCTAACAAGGCCTTGGACCCTGGAGAGTGTCGATGGAATGGTGAGTTGTATCTAATGTGGAACAGAACAGCTTCTTTCAGGAAAGAGCAAGAAGATGTATCTGAGCACTTGGTCAAAGCAGAAGTACACGTGGGCCTCGGGTTTCTCTTTCTGTTGAAGCAGACATTACCTTATGAATAGGAACAAACAGCCTCAGCCCTAAGTAGTTATGCTTTGAAACATGAAGGCAGGAGCGTCTTTTACACAAGCCAAAGGCAAGGGTATAAATATTAACATTCTATAAAAAGGCTACAGCATCCGAATGAAGCAGGTGTGTGGAAGGCTTTCATTTTTATTCATTTATTTTTAGTTTCAAGTATTGTGATTTGGAAAACTGATTTTCACAACAGGTAAAAGAGCGGCTGAGGATTCTAATAATACTCAAACAATATGTATTCACCTTTGGCTCTAAAGTACAATAAGATATGGAGGACATTTGCTAACCTTCTATATAGCTCCTAGAATTTCTGAAGATACTGAGAATTTGATAATAGGTACTATAACTAAACAAATAACCCCCTAAACATAAGTAGCCCACCAAATTATTTTAGGACAAATACTATGTACATGATGCAAAACAAGAAATTTATAACAATAACCAACATTTCAATAATATGATAATAAATGTGATAATTTTTTTTAATTTTGAGACAGGGTCTTACTCTGTCATCCAGACTGGAGTGCAGTGGCACAGTTATGGCTCACTGCAGCCTCGACCTGTTGGACTCAAGTGATCCTCCTGCCTCAGCCTCCTAAGTAGCGAGGGCTAATTTTTGTATTTTTTGCCAAGATGAGGTTTCACTACCCAGGCTGATCTTGATCGCTACCCAGGCTGATCTTGAACTCCTGGGCTCAAGTAATCCTCCCACTTTGGACCCCCAAAGTGCTGGGATTACAGGCATGAGCCACCGCGCCCAGCTGATAAACATTTTTAAGTGCTTATTCTGTGCTAGGTTCTGTGTGTTCTTGTGTGTGTTCATACACACATACTCTTTGGTATGTAGACACACATGCAAAACATTTAAAAAATAGTTATATTGAGGTCTGATTTCATATCATAATACCTACTCACTGTACATGTACAATTCAGTGATTTTAGCAAATTTGTAGATGATTTTTTTGCATGTTTATCCCCTCCCAATCTCACGTTGAAGTGTGATCCCCAGTATGGGAGGTGGGGCCTGGTGGGAGGTGCTTGGGTCATGGGGGCAGATTCTTTTTTTCTTTTGAAATAAATTTTTTATTTTATTTTATTTTATTTTATTTTATTTTTTTTGAGTTGGAGTCTCACTCTGTCACCCAGACTGGAGTGCCATGGCCGTTCCCGGCCACCGCAGCTTCGACCTGCTGGGCTCCGGCGAGCCTTCTGCCTCAGCCTTCCAAATAGCTGGAACTACAGGCGTGTGCTACCACGCCCGGCTAATTTTTTGATTTATTGTAGAGATGAGGTCTTGCCAAGTTGCCCAGGCGGGTCTCGAACCCATGGGCTCAGGCAATCCGCTCACCTCGGCCTCCCAAAGTGCTGGGATTACAGGCTGAGCCACTGAGCCCGGCCAAATTTTTTATTTTAAAGATGTGGGGTACAAACTCAGGGTTTGGTATACAAATGTTCATTATGCAAGTTCATCGACCCTTGTTGATGAGGTGTGACGCACCTCCCCCCTTCCTGGCAGTTTCCCACTACTGCCACTGCCGCCCCCGCCCTCCTCTGGCGGTTTTCCACTACTGGGGGCAGATTCTTCACGAATGGCTTGGTGCCTTTTGTGTGCTAATGAGTTCAATTCTCACTCTATTAGTTCACATGAGAATTGGACTAACTGTTTAAGAGAGTCTGGCACCTCCCTTCTCCCTCTTGCTTCTGCTCTTGCCATGTGACACACCTGCACCCTTTGCCTTCCACCTTGACTGTGAGCTTCCTGAGGCCTCGCCAGAAGCAGATGTTGGCACCACACAGAACCAGGAACCAAATATACCTCTCTTCCCAGCCTCAGGTCTTTCTTTATAAGCAACACAGAACAGACTAATACAATAGAGTTGTGCAGCCATCATCACAATCCAGTGTTAGGACATTTTCATCACCCCAAAATGTTCCCTTGTGCTCATTTGCTTTCTATCCTACTCCCAGCCCTGGGGTGCTTTATCCTCTGTCTCTATGGATTTGCCTTCTCTGGACATTGCAAATAAATGGAACTGTACAATATGTTGTCTTTTGAGTTTGATTTCTTTCACTTAGCATAGAGTTTTTGAGATTCATCCATACTGGACCATGTATCGATAGTGCTTTCATTTTTATTGCCAATAATAGTCTATCGTATGGTAACACAACACTTTGGTCATTCACCAGCTGATGGTTATTTGGACTGTTTCCAGTTTGGGAATATTATGAATGACACTGCTGTGGTCATTTGCTTGCATGTCTTTGTCAATATGCAAAATTTTAGTTGTCTGATTGCCCTATAGTTTAGTACCATTATAATTTGTTTTGCTCCAGATAATGAAACTGAGCCTCAAAAAAATGATAAAACTTGCCAAAGGCAATTCATGCAACAGGAGTAATATTAGCAAAAAAATCGAGATTACACTTTCATCTTTTGCACTTCTGTATACTTTTCTGGTTCTCTAAATTAGCCCCGAGTCATTCATCTACTTCAGGTTTTAGGAGCATTATAGCAGAAATGCAAAATTTAAAAAAAAAGTTAATCAGCTTCTGACATTCAAAATAAGATTTAGGGACAAGACAGTAAGATTAAAGCCAGGCTTCAGAAGGAAGGGTGTAGGAAGAGGGACAAGGAGAAAAATAGAGAATCTGTTTATTTTTTAGTATTTTTAGTATATCTGGAAGAAAACCTGGAAGCTTTAGATCATAGTTTCTTCCATGGAGTAGAGAATAAACCCCCTCCATATGTTGGCTGGGCTGTGTGGCATGCTACCCAGGTTAGGAGGAGGATACGCAGTCTGAGAGAAAGGGAGAAGCCTGTCCCTTCTGTCCAGGTGAGAAAAGCTGGCCAGGGGTGGCCCCATGGATCCTGGTCTCCCTAATATGGACATTGGGTTTGTAGCAGGAAGACAGAGAGATTGTGACACCGAGACTAATATAGGAAGTGGCACTTTATTATGCTGGCCGGCACTGCGGGCTTGATGGGCTAATGCGTCCAAATCGAGCCCCGCAGAACGGGAGAAGAGGGGTCTTATACCTTCGTTTAGGTAAGGGAAGGGGGTCGTGTTGAGTGATTACGTATCTCCTTTGGAATTTACAAGGTGGTGTTCAGAAAAATCAGATCTTTCAAAGAACAAATTGTTTCTAGGAACTGCAGGGTTGTAAACCGTCAACTTCAGAAGAGGGGTTTTAGATAAGTCTGTGAATTAGTTACTCTTTTGCATTTCCATGAGAGCCATCAGTCTCTAGCCATTTGGCCTTTTCAAACAAAACCAGCCCAGTGGGTCTTTAGAGCTTGCCACTTGGCTTTCAAAAGGAAATACCTTTAACAGCTACCAACCCCTCTCCTGCCACATCAGGTTGAACAAGTGGGGATGATGGAGTTAATTGAGGAAACCACAAAATCAGGGGGCTTTGAACTCAAGGCACATTCAAGGTTGTGAGCAGAGATTTTCTCTAGGCTGAGCTGCTTTAAACTGGGGTGGTGGGGTGGCCACCTCCAAGGACTCGTGGCCCCCTGGCATGGCTAGGCAGAAAGAAGGCCAATGGTGAGCTTCTCTAAGTTGCCTTCAGTTTCCCTGTGGCATGGAAGGGAGCCAGGTGTTCCTGTGTACTCAAGAGGGTAGACCCTGGAGGAGCTGGCCTGAGGGACACCAGCACTGACCAATAGGAAATGTGAGCGAATGCCTGAGTTTGGGATGAAAGATACAACTGAGACATAGCAGCTTGGGTAAGGGCTGTGGTGAGACCAAGCCAGTCAGAGAATTTCTGGGCTCTTTTCAAAGACAGATTTCAGGGTGTGTCAGGCACTGATTTCAGCAGCCAGCAACGGAACCAGTAACAACTGTTGGCTTCTAACCAAAGACCAGCATGAAGCCGGGGTCCTGCTGTCCCCAGGGCACTAGAGTGAGGCAATTGAAACACCAAGGGCGCACATTTTAAAAAGACACTCGCTCTCAGGTTTGGCAAGTGCTTCTTAAACTTGCTGCACCGGAGTCCCAGTCCTGGTGACAAGACTGCCAGGTTACATAAGTCTACCTCCCACATTCCTGGTCTTGGAGAGGAGCAGGGGGTGGAAATCTGTGACCAAATATTTATATCTAAAGCAAGAGAGCCTTACCTAAGGAATTGAAAATGATTGTGTCCATCTAGGCTTGATGGAGTAGACTATAGCTAGGCTTTATTTTTCATTTGTTTGCTCATTTCCTGTGGCCCAGGAGGTGAGGGTTTGTGTGAAACAGCAGGTCTGCTAGGGAGAGAAATAAAGAAACACTATCTCCTTGGTACCTGGGAGCGCAATGTGAGTGGATTTGTGACCTATTTAGGTAGCACTGGTGAGTCATGGTGCTGGGATATGGACCAAGTTTGCGTGATTCTGGAGCTACTCTTTTAATTGCTGTCCTTTAGAGGTAATGATAATAATAGCTAACGTGTTCTGAGAGCTCACTAGCTCAGTGTTTTCTGCAGGTTAACCCACTGAATTTTTACCGTGCGCCATTGGGGGGTGCTATCCTCACTTTCCAGAGGAAGAAACAGACACACACAGGCACAGCAACTTCCTCAAGGTCACACAACATGGAAGTGGTGGAGAATCAGGGGCTCTGGCTGCAGGACCCGTGCTTGCTCAGATCCACTTATGCGCGAAGGAGTTGCCTGGGATGATGCCATGGTACACAGAGCACTTTTCACTTTTCCAAGGGCTTTCCCGGTGTGGTCTTATTTGATCCTTATGACAGGCTTAGCAGTTCAATGGGGCAGGAGGTAAAATTGTCAGTTTACCCATGAGGGAACAGTGATGCCTACAGCAGCTGAGGATGGCATGGGGGCTTGAACATGGCCAGGGACAATGGGGAACAGAGCATCACATGTGTGGAAGAAAGTAGGGAGCCATCATGGAGCACGTTGAATGTCATGCCAAGGAGTTTGACCTGAAAAGAAAAGCTATTGAAGACATACTTGAAGTTGACAATGTATTTAATAATTATTTCTCAATAGGGTTCTGTCTGGATCCTACAAAAGAAAATAAAAGAGCTGCTGAAAGTGTCAGCTTTCTTTTAAGTCCTGTAATCATATTCTTCTTGCCATCAATTCTCATTAAAGGCTGGTTGAACCCAAAGAAAATGTCAGTTTTGCTAATTACTAAAGATATTTAAGGAATAATCTCCATCTTACACTGTTAGATGAGGCAAATAAATAGCAGCAGAGATTGATTAATGACCAAAGCAAAGCTGAGGCAATCAATCACAAAAGTCATTTATTCCAGAGTGTTCAACAGAGAAATGTTTTTCAAAAACATGGCCTGTGAGATGGTTTTAGGTAATACCCAGAATGAATATTTTAATTTTTTAATAGTCACACTTTTTTTTTGTTTTATTAGGAGGATATTGGTTTTCTATTTATGGGAATTATGAAATTTAAGTTTGAAAGTCAAGGTGATTTAAAGAAAATACTAATAGTACAGGTGGTTATATGAATATGGAAAAGCACAAAGATGGTATGCAAATGCCTGAAGTTTGGGGAAACGCTATACTAATGAAACAATAACTAACCAGTTCCATACCTCAGAAGTGAAGCTATCAGGATATTCCACTCCTTTCAAACCCCCACTCCCAACTTTTATTCAGGGTTTATCAAGCATCATGCCAAACAGTTTGCTTGTATCAACACACTTTATTTTACAACAGCCCGCCAGTTGCCATCTGAGAACCCATTCTTGCCTTATTCCTAGGCAGCAGAACTCTGATTGCATTGGGGTGGCATGGACTCCCAGTTGAAAGACTACACTCCCAGATTGCTTTGCAACCAGCCATGCCATGTGGCTGTGTTCTGACTCAGGAACTGTTAAGTGTGAGTGTTGTGTAGGACTTCTAAGATGGGCTGCTTAAGTGACGCTAACTCTTCTGGGAGAAGTACTCATTTGTCCTTTCCTTTTCCTCCTTCCTACTGCCTGGAATGTCTTTGTGATGGCTGGAATTCCAGTAGACATGTGGTAACTTTGAGGATGGAAGCCAAATGCCAGGCTGATGGATCAGAAAGAGAGAAGCAGCAAGAGGTCTTGAAGCCCATGGAGTTGTCCCTTCCCTTGAGTATTTACCTCATATCGCTTTTGCCTGAGTAGAAATAAACGTCCATCTTTTTTTTTTTTTTTTTTTTGAGTTGAAGTCTCACTCTTGTCACCCAGGCTGGAGTGCAGTGGTACGGTACGCTCATGGTCACTGCGGCCTCAACCTGCTAGACTTAGGTGATCCTTCTGCCTTAATCTTCCAGGTAGCTGGAGCTATAGATGCACGCCACCACAGCTGGCTAGTTTTTTTTGGTGATTTATTGTAGAGATGAGATCTCATCAAGTTGCCCAGGCTGGTCTCGAACTCCCGGGCTCAGGCACTCCTTTAGCCTCGGCCTCCCAAAGTGCTGGGATTACAGGCTGAGCCACCACACCCGGCCTTAAACTTCCATCTTTTACAACTTTTATTATTTGAGGGCTTTGATTAAAATAGCCAAGCTTAATATTGATGGATCCAAGATAAAGTATCAGCTTGTAATGTTTTATAGGTAACTAAATGAAATGTATGGAAGTTTAAGAATATGGGTTCATTTTTCCCACATAAAAATGTATGGAAGTCCAGACAGGGTGGCTCATGCCTGTAATGTATGGAAGTCCAGGCAGGGTGGCTCATGCCTGGGAGACTGAGGTGGGTTGAGGCCTGCATGGGCAGCATAGCCAGACCCTAGCTCTTAAAAAAAATTAGCCAGGTGTGGTGGTACACACCTATAGTCCAGCTACTTGGGAGACTGAGGTGGGAAGATTGCTGGAGCCTAGGAGTTTGAGGCTGCAGTGAGCTATTATCATGCCACTGCACTCCAGCCTGGGCAACATCTCTATAAAAAAAAAAAAAAAAAAAAGGTGCAAAAGTATGTGACTGTTCAGTGATGTCACCCAGAACCTAAGTTCTCTGCAGCCTTCTGTTCTTTCACCTTTAGTCTATTGGCTTTTATCCTAATGCTTGACATCTGTGACTGAAACACGGTGGTGGCAGTTCCAGGCATTATGTCCATACAGCAAGCAAGGAGAATGTGGAAGAGCCAATGTTCTGCTCCTCACAGGTTTTTGTCTTTTTTTTCTTGTATATATGAATTTTATATATGATTTAAAAATTGAAATTCAAAGAGAATTTTTTGGACATTGGTTAGCTATCTGAAAATAAAGGTAGACCCATAAGTTATATCATTCATAAAAATTGGTTCCATGCAGGGTCAAAGTCACACAATTTTTAAAAACTTTTATAAAATTATTTTTAAATTTTAAAATAAACATTGAAATAAAACCCAATGTTAGCCACTGTGTTAATAAGTCTGGCAGAGGAAATTCTTCAATAACACAAAAAGCAAAGGTTATAAAATATAAATGTATGAGGGTTTTTGTCTTTTTATTGAGGAAGAAAATTCCTCCCCAGCCAAACTCCACTAATATCTCATCATACAGAACTGCATCGCTTCGGTCTATGGTGGAATCTGCCTTCCTGAAATCAGTGGGTCTCTGTTAACTACTAGAGTATATGGGGTTCTGTTACTAGGAAAGAAGGAAGCGGGGAAAAGCTGTGAACGGGCCACAGACAATGAGGAAAGCCAGTTTTATTTATTTTCAATTTTACTGATTTTTTATTGTATTATTATTTTTTACTTTTGAATATTTTTGATCCCCAATGGCTTGAATCTGCAGATGTGAAACCCACAGACAGCTGACTGTCTAGGTCTGTGTATCTCTTTTACTGCTAACATATTGCTAATCTTCAACCTCATGCATTTAACTGAAGAGATAGCTACATACATTGAATGGTATCACCTGCCTTGGAATTCCCAATTTTCTTGATAGTATTTGGGGTGTAGGCCAGTAGAGACAGACAGGGACTCTGGTGCTTGTCTGTTAGTGAGATGGAATGACCATTGCTTCAGCATTCCTTCCTGTTTTATAGACTGTGCTTTCCACCTGGATCTGCTGCAGAGAAAAGACAGGATCAGCGAGACTACAACTCATCTTTTGGAAAAGTTTTCCAAATTAAAAAACCATAATAATAGCCCAACACCCAACAATTTCGACTGAGACTGTTTTTTTTTTTTCTGACACATAATTTATGATCAACAGCTGAGTATTGATCATCTAACTTTTTCTTTGTCATGCAACAAAATTAGTATATGTAGACTTTCTTGGAGGGCATGTAAAGTGCTAGTACCTATTTTAAGTTAATGACCTAATATTTATCCTTGTTATTTTTATTTTTATTTTTTTACATTTTATTTTAAGGTTGTGAGATACATGTGAGGATTTACTGCATGAGTCAATTGTGTGTAGGGGAGGTTTGGACTTCCAGCGGCCCTCCCTCCTCTTGATAGTGGACCTGGCACCCAGTGTGTGGGTGGCCTCCCTGTCTCCTTTAGCAGTATCCAGCATGTGTTGTTCCCATCTTCGTGCTCATATGACCAGTGATCAGGGTCCACTTATGAGTGGGAACATGAGGTATTGACAGCAAGATTTAGAGGTGCCATAACGTGCCCAAATGACATAACCAGTACATGGAAGAACCAGGCTTGGAATGAAGCTCGGATTCCCAAACCTGGGGTCTTAAGCACTATGATAGACTCTGAGGAAGATCCCAAACTTCTTAGCTTTCCTTTCTTCAAATTTTATTTTTAGACTCTCTGTCAGGGATTTAATGCAGGAAGTACTACATTTCATAGCATGTGGGATTAGAAAGACCTTAGATCATTAGATCACTTCCAACTTAAACCTCTAGAGCAGCTCTGTTTAATAGAATTTTGAAAAGATGGAAATGCTCTACCCATGCTACTACAGTAACCACTAGCCACCTGTGGCAATTGAAGGCCCAAAATATGGCTATTGTGACTGAGGAACTGAATTTTAAATTTTATTTACTTTCAATGAGAATAGCTGCGTGTTGCCAGGTGCAGTGGCTCATGCCTGTAATTCCAGCACTTTGGGAGGTGGAGGTGAGAGGATTGCTTGAGCCCCTGAATTTGAGACCAGCCTGGGCAACTTGGTGAGACCTCATCCCTACAATAAATCAAAAACTTAGCTGGGCATGATGACTCATGCCCGTAGTTACAGTTACTTGGAAGACTGAGATGGACGGTCAGGTTGCGGTGGCCTTGAGCTTGCCACTGCACTCCAGCCTGGGTGAGAGTGAGACCCTGACTAAAAAAAAAAAAAAAAGAAAAATACAACAGCTGCATGTAACTAGTGGCCACTGTGTTGAATTAAACAGTTCCAGAACGTCAAAATACTGGTGCTCAGAATACTCTCAAATGCTGAAACTCAACAAGATTCCAACCCCCAAACAGATCTTTTTGCTTTCAAGAAGTAATGGCATCCTCCTGCTCTGTATGAAACGGTGTTAAAGGTGGGCACAAGCAATTATGTTATGGAAGAAATTCAGTGTAGACATCATCATGTTATAAATACCGGTACAGCTAATCACACTGATTTATGGAGCTCCAGGTTCACTTACAGCAAGTCAAGCTTGCTTTTTTTTGAAGTTACAGGAGGACAGATCTTTGGCCCCACATAAGAAATGAGCTATAGCGAGCAGAGCTGGACAGCAGTGACATGGGTCAGCAGGCGGAAGTTGTGAGCCCCCCATGAGCTCTGAGGCAGCGCTGGTGGTGTTATTATAGCTACAAAAGCCCATAACAACTTTACCCTGAGTCGCTAATAAGTTCAGGTCTTATTTTTCAAGACATACTTTAAATGCTGTATTGTAAAAGTGCATATACACACCTGAACATTTTTAATATAACATTTTTATTTCTAGATTCGGCATATTATGATGTTTTGAGATCTGCATGTTTATGTCTCCTACACATTTATACAATGAAATCCTAACGCCCGAGGTGATGGTCTTAGGAGATGAGGCCTTTAAGAGGTGATGAGTTCTTGAGGGTGGAGCTCTTGTGAATGGTATTCATGTCCTTATAAAAGAGGCCCAAAAGAAACCATCTGCCCCTTCCACCAAGTGAGGTTATGGTGAGGAAGCAGCTATCTGTCTGTGAACCAGACACTGTAGCTGCCTGCACTTAATCTTGGACTTAGTCTTCAGAACGGTAAGAAATAAGTTTCTGTTGTTTGTAAGTTCCTCAGTATATGGTGTTTTGTAATAGCAGGATGTATGGACTGTGAGTCCTGACTGGACTAAGACAACATCTTAAAACACTTTTCTGGCTGAGGAGGGACTAAGTTTTCTTTTCTTCTTAGGCTTCTTAGAGATAGCAAGGATTCAGCCGGGAACATTCCTTTGATGTGCAAACTAACCGGTCCAGAGCCATGACCACATTCCAGGGACAATATTCCTCTGCCTTAATCATCCAGAGTCAGTTATTGTGCAACTTGGTCCCCCCAACCACCACCATAGTGTGGAGGCTGCTGAAATTATTCAAACTAGCCAAATCCTGAGCTATCTGGCTAGTTCTCTTGTCTTCCCCTTGGAAACTCCAATAAAGGCTCTGGCCTAACGCTTTCCCCTCTGTCTTGTCTTCTGCTTCCTGATAACCCTGGTGCCTTTCCCTTGTGCCCTGGGTGGCATGCCTTCCCTCCTATCTCCAGGACCTGTGAGTAAAATCCTGTTTGTTTTCCTGAGTCTCTCCTTTGTGTCTTTTGTGGCTGCACCCGACTGACTACCTCATAAAAGAAGACAAAAAAATGCCTTGCCCTAATATTGTGTCTGAAGAGGCTAAAAACCCCTACGTCTGGGTCATTTCATGTTTTAATGTTAGAGTAGTGACTTGTGGACCTACATGGGAGAAATGAAGCAAGCTTATTTTAGCTTATTAGTTTTGCCTGTGTCCCAAGTCCATTCCCTTTCAGTGACAACTCTAGAAATGAGGTTAATGACTGTAAGGGCCCTCTAGGGGGATGGCTGGGATAGTCCTCCTGGCCAGTCTCCGTTGGGGGAAGAGAAGCTTGGGAGTCGATCCAGGGAGCCCTGCTCCCAGTCTTCAGACAGACTTTACAAGACTACTTTCTAGCCTGACTTCTAAAATTGGCATTTGGAAACTCCCAAATAGCATCTAGCTAGCTAAATTGTATTATTCTGGGTTTTGACAGATTTCCCCCAGTTTGTGGCATAGATATTTTCATAGCTGTTTGTTCTGTTTTGCTGTGCCAGATTTTCCACTTCTGAAAAACAGAAGGACATGATTGGCTGAATGAACTCTGAGCTTCTTGGTGCACCAGGATGAGTTTGCAGGATAAACCAGGAGCAGGAATGTATAGAATGATGCTTTGCTCACCCCTGGTGTTAGGTTGTCTCTATGTCGCTAGTTCTTCCATTTGTAGTGTTGGAGTTCAGAAAACTACCCCAAAATGAAGGCCTCAGAACTAGCCTCAGAAGCAAAAGTTTCCATCCGCCCTTCCGTCTCTCAGTCTCTCATCTTACCCTGAGGCCCTCTTCCCCGAAGTAGGTCATAGAAACCAAAACCTCCTTTCCCCAAAGTAACCCATAAAACCTAAAAATATTACTCAACGTTCCCCCACCTTTCTGTGTGAAGACTGGTCATAAAGAAATGATCTGACTTGTCTTGTTTGACTGTAGGTCATGTGACCCTCATTCCAGCGGGTCTTGTCCTACACCCAGAAGGAAGGAATGCTGCTCAGAGAGGCCAACAGGAAGATAGACAGGTCTTGCTGGGTTTTCCCACTCAGTCTATGAATATTAGATCTTGCCCTTTTTGTCCAATAATATTTCTACATGGCTGTAGAAATATTTCTATTTTGTTGAATCTAAGTATAAAAATGGACAATTTCCCCTTGTTAACGGAAAAACCAAACTCTAAAATATTTTGAAGAGGTTTATTCTGAGTCATATGAGTAACCATGGCCCGGGGAAACATAGTCTCAAGGAATCCTGAGAAAGTACACTCAGGGCGGTCAGATTACAGTTTGGTTTTATACATTTAAGGGAGGCAGGAATTATTGGTAGAGATAAATCAATATAAGGAAGGTATACATTGGTTTAGCCTGAAAAGGTGGGTACCTTGAAGTGAGGGCTTTACAAGGTCATAGGTAGAGTCAAAGATTCTTTCATCTGAAGTTGGTTAAAGGAACAAAACTTCCTAAAAACTTGGAGTTAGAGGAAAGGAATGTTAAACTAAGACAAGGATACTATGTCAGCGTCTGTAATCTGCTTAGCAAGATTCATGGCCTGCAGGCGTGCCTTAACCCTTGCCTTACATGGCTTTACATCTCGTTTATAATTTGGTAACTTATTTCCATAGAGAATCTGTTTTGTCAGTCTTATCCCTATTTTAACACGAATCCTCATCAGTCGTGCATAAACTCCAAAGGGAAGGGGCTATGAGGTGTGCCTGACCGCCCTTCCTGTCATGGCTGGAAATTAAGTTTTAAAAATTTCTCTTGGGCTCTTCTTGGCCAATAGGGGTCTGTTCAGTCAGTTGGGCGCGGGGAGGGGCTTAGGGTTTTATTTTTAGTTAGCACCTGTATCCTTGGGTGTAAATTCTGAAGGCTCCTTTGTATTGGGTATATTTGTATGCCTTTTTCCTATTAATCTGCCTTTTGATTTTTCATGAAACTTCAGAGGGTCAAGGGGAACTTTCTCAGTCCCTACATGAATAATATCTCACATTAGGCTCTTTGGTTACAGTCTTAGTACTTTCACCCTTATGTCAAGCTCTGCATCTTTCCCTGTGCTGTTCCTCCCACTAAAACAGGTTTCAGGAATCTTCTCCACCCAATCACAGCCTCTTTTCTCAGGAGCCATAGGGGAAGATCTGGGCATCTTAATTTCCGCAGGGCTTGGAGAAGATGTTTTGTGGCATGCCTCAATATAACAGTTCCCAATTCATCACAATGTGCACATCTTTTTTTGGTGTCAGGGCCCAACTTCCTATTCTTAAGCACCTTGATCTGACTTGGAAGCCTCTGGATAAAAACACTAAATCCCATCAGCTTTTGCTCTCCCATAATTCCAGAAACCGCTCCATTTCTGTGTGAATATATCACTCAGTGCAAAGAAGAATGCAAGAATGCTCATTGAGCCCTTAGTAGGAATGGGTACTTGGATGCTAATTTGCAAACAGACACTTTTTTTTAAAGGACTATTGAGATGTGTGTGTTGATACCTGATGTTATCATTTTAGCAAAAACTCTCATACAATATTCATAGACCTTAGACACAAATAATGCTGTAAGGGAGTCGTTAATGATGTCTGTGCTTAAAAATAATAATGATTATTTGATAAATCTAAAAACGAAAGTTGAGATACTTTCTTTGTCCTCTGCCTTAAAATTAAGAAACAGATGACCATCTGTAGCCATATATTTCTTCTTGTTGCAAGTAAATGCAACCACAGGAGCTTATTTTATGCTAAAAGCCTCCATCTGCTAGATGTAATCTTTTCGTACCTGTAGAAAAATAAATAAAATAAGGACCTGCCTGCTTCTGACCTTGGCTCTCAGACAGATTATCCACATACACTAGTTTCCTTTTCTCCTTGACAGGTGTTAATCCTAAAATGATAGCACTATAGTCTTTTGACAGTTTCATCCTTTTACCTAAATGGGGGTGAATTGGGCTTCATATTTCTGGTTGGCATATGTTTTGTTGCTATGCAGGGAGTGGATTTTCCTTTAATGAGTAATACACCGTTGCTCTTCACAGCATCTTTTCTTGTAAAAATACTCAAGCATCCTTTGACTCTCTGGTATTTTTGCTAAGCATAAATGAAAAATCATTATAAATGAAAATAATCTTAAGTAATCCTCACATGTGTCACAGATCTATTGAATCATTGGAGGGAAGGGGAAATAGGGTAAATAGAATGAGTCGCTGAGAATGTGCTGATTCATTTGTTTGCTTCTTTTCAAACCCAACCTCAAATGGCTCTCTACCTCTCTTCCTGCCTTCTGTTCACCACCATCACCACTGCCGCCACTGCCGCTGCGGCGACATTGTTCTCCTGGGACTGTGTGCTTCTTTTCCAGTGGTTATTTGTAACTGGAGTGCTATTTAAACATAATTCATTATCATTCAGGCTTCCTTTGGTTCAACTGAGCTTTTACTCTGCTTTGTAAGTTGGAGCTGAAGGAAGACCTCAGAGGTTATTCTCCTCATTTTACAAGTAAAAAAACCTGAGGCCAGAAGAAGGGACTGACAGCCCAAGGCACAACTAGAACTGGACTCTGAGTTTCTTTTTCTCCTCTGTTATATGGATTGTGAAAATCACAGAGATAAATAAGGTGAGTCTTAAGGTTTGTATGTTGGACTAGGGTGCCTGACTCCAACAGGACGATTTTCATCAACTTCCTTGGTGTTGACCTTGAGCAAAGTAAAATACATGAGAGTGCTACTAACTATAACCTAAAAAACTAAGAAGGATTTAAATATAATTCCAAGACAGTTTATTGTAGAAACGTGGTCCCATTCTATTTTTCAACATAATCATTTTCTAGCTCAACATATTTATTTTTCTGATGGATAAGATTTCTATTGTTATAAAGGAAAAACTATATAGATGACAAATTTGGGGAAAAGAGAAAGGAGAATCACCCATGCTTAAAGAAAGACGACTTTGGGCAGTGTCAAAAACTTGCAGCATGATCCTGGATAAGTTCCTTTACCTTGTTATACTTTAGTTCCTCCATCTTTCAAAAAGGAGCTTTATGTATACTTCAATTTCTCCATTTTTTAAAAAAAGCTATGTCTAGATCTCCAAGAGTAGCCATTGACCAGCATGATTATCAACACCTGGAAACTCATTAGAAATACAGAATTTCTCTTTTTTTTTTCCTCTCTCTCCCTCTGTCACCCAGACTGGATGAAGTTGTGCCATCATAGCTCACTGCAGCCTCAAACTCCTGAACTCAAGTGATCCTCCTATCTCCTCCTCCTGAGTAGTGAGGATCACAGGTATGTGCCACCATGTCCAACTAGTTTGTAACAATTTTTTGCTGAGACAAGTGTCTTGCTATGTTTCCCAGGCTGTTCTCCAAATCCTGGCCTGAGACAATCCTCCCACTTCAGCCTCTTAAAGCTCTGATATTATAGGTGTGAGCCATCTTACAAGAGAAATGTACCTTTTCAGACCCCAACCCAAACCTATGAATCAGCAACTCTAGGGGTGAGGCCCAGCAATCTGTCTTTTAGCCAGCCTAGCAGATGATTGTTATACATGCTCAAACGTTAGAACTGCTGTGAGTAATTCCATGATAAAAGCTTGAATCCCAGATGCCAGAGCTAATGCTGCAGAAGAACCCAAACAGGTAGGTCTTCCTGGTCTCAGAGGTCATTTCCAGATGGTGTCTGTGGTACTAAGATTCTACCTGGTTTCATACGTTGCTCCTTGCATTTCTGTATCAACTTTCTGCCAGTGGAAATCAAATAACAGTTTACTTTTCAGGATGCAAGACAGCCCTATGCAAAAAGCCTTCCAGCAGTAGTGCCAACTGGGAACTCTAGTTTTAGATTCAGAAAAGCAAGTGTTTGCAGTCATGAGCATTCAGCGAGTAAGTTTCAGCACTGCAAAGGAATGTTCATACTGGTTGTAAAGTCCTCCTTGCAGTCCTGGGTTTTTCTGGTCTTATCTCAGTGGAGCCAGTGTTGCCTAGTGGTATGATCAGGAACTCGGGCTACATATGCTTGCTCTCAACTTGAGTCCCACCATGTCTGCCCTTGGGTAAATTATTTGCCTCAGACTCTATTTCCCCATCTGTAAATAGAGGAACACTTTGCAGCTGCTTTAGAGTCTTTGTGAGGATTCAAAATAGACAATCAAGAACATGGCTTCTCAGTATTCTGCAGTTTTCAAGCAAGGTGGTGATATTTTTTTTCATAGCAGATAATGTGTGAATGGTATGTACATGGTAAAGAAAATTAAATATTTCGAAAATTAAATCTGGGAAGCCATATACAAGCAGCAATGGTGCAGTGGCCCATGATCTCAAAGAGATGAAGGAGTTAGATAGCATGGCTGTGTCTTATCCTGAGTGAGGTAACACAGGAACTGAAAAGCAAATCCTGCACGTTCTCACTTATAAGTGGGAGCTAAGCTAACGGTGTGCAGGGGCAGACAGAACGGTATAAAAGACACTGGAGACGCAGAAGGAGGAGGCTTGAGAAGGTAGAAGGGATGAAAAAAATCATCTATTGGGTACAATATTCACTAGTTGGGATGATGTGTACACTTAAAGCCCAACATACAGATAAAGTCTCTGATGGGACAGGCTGTTACTCAGTTTTGTGTCACGGACACCGAGAACATAGTCCTCAGTCAGGTGTAGAACGGGTTAACAGACTCTGGATCACTCAGCAGGCGCACTAAATGTGCCTATTCCAAGGTTAGGTAGAGCTCTTTCTCCATAGAATCACTGTGAAAAATCCCTTCTTTAATAGCTTCATTGTAATTTAACCAGTTGTTACAGCAAAATAGCCCCATGGAGTTAAGCCCCATGGAGTTAAGGAGAGGTAGTTATTCATTTATCATTATTGCTAGTTAAAATAACAATAACAACAAAAATTTTGATTGCTCTGGTTGCTGTCCAAGCCAGGAATCTGAATTGAGCAGTATTAAATAGGTGAAAATGTGAGAGATTTAATATTTAAACAGAAAGGAAGAACATTTTTCGATTTCGTCACCTCACCATTCTCTACTTTGGATCTGACACTATTTCCTCAAGACAGGATAGCCTTGAAGGGCCATATATTTGCCAAATGACTTTCCTATGTTTCCAACTAACTGTCTTGAGGTGTCTCTGCTACCAATTGGAAGCTTTGGGGAGTAGCAAAATTTATAAGGTATGCTAGATTTGGTTATTTCGGGTTTAAAATATTTGTGTTTCATTAGGTACCTGTTAGGTGGTAAAAATCGTGGAGTCTGGCTGAGGCCTGCCTGGTGATGATATAAATCATGAAATAACAAATGAAGAGCAAGACCCCAAACATGTTGCACATGAGAACTTCATCTCCTTCCTTGGATGGGTTGCCATGGTGATTGGTGGTGGTGGTGGTGATAGCAATAAGACTGGGAAGAAACAGAGAAATGACGATATCGAGACTTAGAAAAATTGGTAAAATTGTTCCTCTACTAGGCTTGGGCTACCATGTGCCCTGTTAGAATTCTGAGTAATTTTTGAATTCAAAGGGTTTCTGCAACCCCACCCCCTCCCCGTAAGCTCTAGGGGCCATAACTACCGCAGAAAATGGATTCTGTACCTCTTAACCTCCCCCCCAAAATGAGTAGATTCAGGAAAGGATTATAAACTCAGGCATGATCTCTGGTTGCTGCTCATACCAGTCAGGTACTAAACTTTAGCATTCACAGTGATTATTGCCTCCCTTTCTGTGGAGATGCCGTTCTTGCTGGTGGAGAGTGACTATAAAATAATGAGGACAGCTGCCTATCATCTCCTAGCAGTAGGTCAGGAGAGAGGTGAGGCTGCAGCATACAAATAAAACCTTTCCGGGGAGAAACTTAATGGGGGGGGCTGTGAAGGATAATAAATAAAACCCAAGTCAATGAGGGAGCAATATGAAAACGTTACTTCTGGGGAGAAAAGCCCACACACACTCACATGAGAATAAAATGAAAATGTCTTTTTAGAATGAAAGCAATTCAGAGGAAAAGTAGAAAAGGTGGAATTGAGCCTACACTTAATCACTTCTTGTTATTATCTAACTTGATTTTTCTTGGAGCGCACAGCACCTGCCTTAAATTGTTTGTTAAAATAAATAACTTATGTAAAGATTGCTTATTTCTTTGGAGCACTAAGCCACACTCAAAGTAGGCAAAGCAAGAATTACTGATAATAATCTGAAAACCACGTTACTCAACTTGCTTACCTTTGATGTGCTTTTATAAAGTCATGGCTCCAACTGGATATGGAGGGGAGGAATAAGACCAGGGACAGGGTCTTTTGATCCTTCTCTGTCGTTTTATCCTCATACTTCACTCTCATTCTGCTGTGAAGGGTTGAAATAATGTTGCCATTGATTTGACAGATCTGTTTTTTTGAACAGTGAGTGTCATGTTGAGGATGTATTCCCAAGAAAATGGTATGTTCTAGTCTCTAGGGAATTCAGAGATACCTCCTAGCAGTTTATTAAATGACAGTGTAATCCTCACACAGAGTTTCTGCTTCAATAAATGAAGTCGGAATCTTGTAATACGCATTTTAGACAAGCACCCCCAAGTAATCCTAATGCAGGTAGTCTAGGAACCATAGTTTAAGAAACACCGTGTGTAATGCTAGGCCCTGATGTCAGATGGGTATGGTTTGAATCTCACTTCAGCTGCCTTCTAGCTGTGTGACCTTGGGCAAGTTATCTGAGATCTCTCTGCCTGTTTCTCTCTGTGTAAATATGGTCAACCTCATCAGTGTTGATCATATTCTTGAATGTCTAAAATCCTGAGAGATGAAAACCCTGCATATTGAAATCCTAAAAGCTGAATTCTGGGGAAGGGATTAGTGCACTTTGAGTTATATGAAGGATGGTTGCTTCATGTTTGTTGTATCATGTCTTGTTGCATTTGTCTTTATTTGCATTTGGGTGGGAAATTCAGATGAGTGGATTGGCGACACAATATGGCAAGGACGAAAACTTCAGTTTAGAAATGCATCATTTGGCTGCACTGGCATTCCTTCCAGCAGATGAAATTTCTGGAGCTTTTAATGAGTTAAAGTCACCTTTGCCTGAAGAAGCCAGGGGAGTGACTGACTGGTTCAAAAACAATTATGTGCATGGTGGGATAAGAAGACCTTAGGCGACAGTGCTGCTGTTTGATCACCAGTGTTGTTTCCACCAGATTTGTTGTCTATGTATGACAGCACCCGTACCCAAAACAACACAGAAGCCCAGCCCAGAAGATGGAGACTGTCATCGGGAATGCTCGTGTCCATGTATGTGGAATTACAGGAGAATTTCAAATACAGCAGAGGTGCATAGAAGATAAATGTGAGTGCATTCTCCAAGAAGAGGCATGTCCTAGAAGAAAAAGAAAAGCAGCTCTTTATTGAGAGGCAAAACTTCAAAATATATTTCATGATCATGAAAGTTGGCCAACTGTTATGGACTACCTTTGGGCAATTGCCCATAATCTATTCCAGTAATACACTTTTCATTTGTTGAATTTTTTTTTTTTTTTTTTTAGTTTTTTCCTGCTATTCTCAGTCGTCAGCATTATTTGTTTTTTTGCAATTCATTATGCTATGTATTTCTTCTTTGCATCATTTCCAATCCTGGAGATATAAAGCTGTGTAAAAACTTCTAGAGAGTTCCAATTCATTTTAGTTGTAAATTTGACTCCACAAAAGTGTATTATCACAATGTTAACATTGTAAGCATTGCACATGTATGGAATATTGTTGGAACATCTTTAACAAGTGAAGAGATATCCTTTTTGTACATCCGCACTTATGAAAGTTAACATTTCTTGATCTTGAGTCTTTGGGTGACTGCATATTCTGTGGTGAACCGTCCCAGTTTTTAATCTACCTTGTTAAAAAATTTGGGTTGTCATTACAGTATTTCACATTACTGTACTTTATGAAGCTGGGTGGTGCAGTTTTGCCAACCATCATGATATGCATTTATACATTTTACTTTTTGAGCTATGTATGATTACAATTCATCTGTTTATAATTGCTATGTCTATGTGACTGTCATTTGTATACCTGAGTATTTATACTCACAACAATATGCATGTGATTATAGCCTATTTTACTGTGTAAAATAGAACACTATGAAGTGTTCTGTCATTTTTTTCCTCAAATAAATCCTCTTTAAAATGTAAATAAATGTCTTTTAAATAATTTTGTAAAATTATTTTTTCCAAAATTATATTTATGGGATGTTGGTCTTTTGAGACTGTGACTTTTGGAACTTTATTTTTTATTCTATTTTATTTATTTTTTTGAGTCAGAGTTGCACTCTGTTGCCCAAGCTGGAGTGCAGTGGCAGGCTCACAGTTACCACAACCTCGACCTGCTAGGCACAAGGGAGCCTTCCTCCTCAGCCTTCTAAGTAGCCAGAACTACAGGTGTGCACTACCACACCCAGCTAATATTTTGATTTATTGTATAGATAAGATCTCACCAAGGTGCCCAGGCTGGTCTCAAACTCCTGGACTTGGGCAATTCTCTTGCCTCTGCCTCCCAAACTGCTGGGATTATAGGCATGAACCACTGTGCCTAGCCTGGGACTTTAAACTTTAGAGATTTTGATCTTTTGGGATTTCAACATTTGGGGTTATAGTGTTTTGGGATTGTGTCTTTTGGGATTATGGCTCATGTCCCTACCTGGTGGAGTTATATTAGAAAAACATGCATAACAAGAAGGTTGTGTTGTTATTTTTTTAATGTGTAAGTGAAACTTTTTATTTATTTTAATTTTAGAATTGTGGAGTGCGTGTGAAGATTTGTTACATAAGAATATTGCACAAAGGTGAGGTCTGGGCTTCTGATGAAGCCCCCACTAGTGAGCATGGTATCCAACGGGTGGCTTTTTTGTATTCCATATCTCTCCACTCTTCCTTTAGACATGCCCAGTATTTGTTTCCCATCTTTGTGTCTACGTATGCCCACCACACTTATGAGTGAGAACATGCAAAATTCAGTTTTTTTTCTGTGATAATTTACTTACAATGATAGTCTTTAGCTGCATTTGTGTTGCTGCAAAGGACATGGTTTTGTTCTTCTTCATGGCTGTATAGCATTCCATTGTGTATATGTATTACATTTTCTTTATCCAGTCCACCTTTGATAGACATCTGGGTTTGTTTCATGTTTTTGCTATTGTGAAAAGTGCTGCAATAAATACACACACGCAAATGTCTTTTTGGTAGGGCGATTTGTGTTCTTTTGGGAATATTCCCAGAAGTGGGATAGCTGGATCAAATGGTAGCTCTATTTTTAGATCTCTGAGAAATCTTCAAATTGCTGTCCATTAAATGCTGAACTAGCTTACATTCCCACCAATAGTGTATGAGCATTTCCTTTTCCCTGTGGCCTCAGCAACACCTTGTTTTTTGGTTTTTTAGTAATAGACATCCTGACCAGTATGAGACAGTATCTTCTTAGAGTTTTGACTTGCATTTCTCTGATGATTAGTGAAGCTTAGCATTTTTTCATGTTTGTTGACCGGCTTGTATGTTTTATTTGAGAAGTGTCTGTTCATGTACTTTATCCACCTTTTAATGGAATTCTTTGGGTTTTTTTTTTCTTTTTTTTTGAGTTTGAGTCTCACTTTGTTGCCCAGACTGGAATACAGTGGCATGCTCCCTGCCACCACAGCCTTGACCTGCTGGGCTCCGGCAATCCTTCCGCTTCAGCCTTCCAAGTAGCTGGAACTACAGGTGTGCGCTACCACGCTGGTTAGTTTTTGATTTATTGTAGAGACGAGGTCTTGCCAAGTTGCCAGGGTGGGTCTTGAACCCTCAGGCTCAGGCAAACCACTCACCTCAGCCTACCAAAGTGCTGGGATTACAGACTGAGCCACCGAGCTTGGCTGGATTGTTTTTTCCCCCTGTCAATTAGTTTGAGTTCTTTGTAGATGCTGGATGTTAGGCCTTTGTCGGATGCATAGTTTGCAAACATTTCCCCCATTTTGTGGGTTTTCTGTTTACTCTCTTCATGATTTCTTTTGCTGTGCAGAAGCTTTTTAGCTTGATAAGGTCCTACCTGTCAACTTTAGTCTGCTGCATTTGCTTTTGAGGACTTGGCCATGAATTCATTGCCTAAACCAGTGTCCAGGAAGGAGTTCCCTAGGTTTTCTTCTAAGATTCTTATAGTTAGAGGTTTCACATTTAAGTCCTTGATCTATTTTGAGTTAATTTTTGTATATGGTGAAGGTAAGGGTTCAGTTTCATTCCTCTGCTTGGGTTTAGCCAATTTTCCCAGTATCATTTTTTATAATAAATAGGGTGTCTTTCCTCGATGTCTGTTTTTGTCAGCTTTGTCAAAGATAAGTTGGTTGAAGGTATGTGGTTTTATTTCTGGGTTCTCTATTTTGTTCCATTGGTCTATGTGTCTTTTTTTGGTTACTGTAGCCTTATAGTCAAGTTTGAAGTCTGAGAGTGTGATGCTATTGGCTTTGTTCTCTTTTGTTGAGGATGGCTTTATTTAGTCTCTTTTTTGATACATACGAATTTAAGTATTATCTTTTCTAGGTCTGTGAAAAATGTTGCTGGTAGTTTGATAGGACTGCATTGAATCTGTAGATTACTTTAGATAGAATGGACATCTTGAAGATTCTTCCAATCCCTGAGCATAGGATGTTCTTCCACTTGTTTGTGTCGTCTTTGGTTTCTTTGAGCAATGTTTTGTAGTTCTCATAGAGATCTTTCACCTCTTTGGTTAGATTAATGCCAAGACATTTTATTTTCTTTGTGATTAGTGTGAATGGGATTGTATTTTTGATTTGGTTCTCAGCCTGTTTGTTATAGGTGTATAGAAATGCAACTGATTTTTGTTCATTGATTTCGTATCCTGAGACTTTACCAAAGTCATTTATCAGTGCAAGGAGGTTTTTGGCAGACTCTAGGATTTTCTAGGTGTAGAATCATATAATCTGTTAAGAGGGATAATTTAACTTCCTCTTTTCTTTTTTGAATTCCTCTAATTTCTTTGTCCTGCCTTATTGCTCTGGCTAGGATTTCTAGTACTATGTCAAGTAGGCATACTAAGAGTGGATATCCTTGTCTCATTTCACTTTTTAGGGGGAATGTCTCCAGCTTTTGCCTGTTAAATATGATGTTGGCTGCAGGTTTGTCATAGGTGACTCTTATAATTTTGAGGAATGTTCCTTCGATGCCTAGGTGTTTGAGGGTTTTTATGAAAAAAGGATGTTGGATGTTATCAGATAATTTTTAAAAATTTATTGAGACAATCATGTGATTCTTGATTTTATATCTGTTTATATGGTGGATTACATTTATTGATCTGCTATGTTGAACTAGCCTTGCATCCCAGGAATGAAGCCTACCTGGTCATGATGAATGATCCTTGTAATGTACTGTTGGATGCAATTTGCTAGTACCTTGTTGAAATTTTTTTACATCTATGTTTATTAAAAAAACTGACCTGTATAGAAATGCAAAAAAGTTTCTTTTCCTGCTGAGTCTGCTATTTTTGGGTATCAGGATGATATTGGTTTTGTAGAATGAGCTAGGAAGGATTTCTCCCTTCTTGATTTTTTGATGTACTTTCAGTAGGATTGGTATCCACTCTTCCTTGTATGTCTGGTAGAGTTCAACTGAGAAGCCATCTAGCCTAAAACTTTTTTTGTCAGGGAGGTTTCTTATTACTGAATCAATTTCTTGGATTGTTATTGGTCTGTTTAGGGTTTCAATTTCTTCCTGTTTTAATCTTGGCAGGTTGTGTGTTACCAGGAATTTCTCCATTTTGTCTAGATTTTCTTTATTTTATTTTTGAATTGGAGTCTCACTCTGTCGCCCAGGCTGGAATGCAGTGACATGCTCATGGCCACTCTAGCATCCACCTACTGGGCTCAGGCGATCCTTTTACCTCAACCTTCCAAGTAGCTGGAACTACAGGTGCATGCTACCACACCTGGCTAATTTTTTTTACTTATTGTAGAGATGAGGCCTCACCAATTTGCCCAGGCTGTTATCAAACCTGTGGGCTCAGGCACTTCCCTCATCTCAGCCTCTCAAAGTGCTGGGATTACAGGCTTGAGCCAGTGCACCTGGTCTTTGTCTAGATTTTCCAGCTTACTTGCATACAGATGTTCATAGTAATCTCTGATAATCTTCTGTATTTCTTCAGGGTCAGTTGTAATATCACCTTTTTTGTTTCTGGTTGTGTTTATTAAAATTTTCTCTCCTTTTTGTTAAACTAGCCAGGAGTCTTATTTATCAACCTTATTTATCATTTCAAAGAACCAGTTTTTTGACTTGTTGATCCTTTGTATGTTTGTTCCTCCCTTTGGTCTCTATTTCCTTTAACTGTGATTTTATTTTAATAATTTCTATTCTTCTACTATTTTGGTGGTTAGATCATTCTTGTCTTTCCAGTTCCCTTAGGTATGACTTAGACTGTTTACTTGAGCTCTCTCTATTTTCTTGACATGTGTGTGCAATGTTATAAACGTCCCTCTCAGCACTACTTTCAGGATATCCCAGAGGTTTTGGCATGTTGTATGCTTGCTTTCATTTGTTTCTAGGAATCTTTTTATTTCTGTGTTGATTTCTGTGTTAACACAAAAGTCATTCAGACGCATGTTGTGTAATTTCCATGTATTTATGTGTTTTGGAGGTTCCTGTTGATGATGATATTTATTTTTATTCCACTTTCATCTGAGAAGATGCTTGGTATGATTTTTGACCTTTTGAAATTTGTTCTTGCTTGATTTATGGCCAAATATGTGGTCAATCTTAGAGTATATTCTGTGTGCTAAGAAGAAGAATGTATAGTCTGTGGTTGTTGGGCGATGTGTTCTATAGATAGATGTCTATTTGATCTAGTTGGTCTAGTGTCAAATTAAGGTTCTGTATTTCTTCATTAGTTTTCTGCCTTGATGATCTATCTAAAGTTGTTAGTCTTTAAATATTATTGTATGGCTATATCCTCATAGATTAATTAGCAATTATATTATTTTATAAATCTGGGTGCTCCTCTGTTGGGTATGTGTACATTCAAAATGGGTATTTCTTGCTGGTGGATTGAGCCTTTATCATTATGTAGTGTCCTTCACTTCCTTTTAAACTTTCATTAATTTAAAGTATGTTTTACCTGATATAAAAATAGCAGCTCCTTTTTATTTTCTATTTGCCTGGAAGATCTTTCTTCAGCTCTCTCTCCCTCAGGAATGCCAATCAGCCATAGATTTGGTTTCTTTACATAATCCCAATTCTTTTCTCCTTATTCTTGGCAGATGGGGCTAATTCAATAATTCTGTTTTCAAGCTCTGAGATTCCTTCCTCTGCCTGGTTAATTCTGCTATAAAGACTTGCTATTGTGTTTTGAAACTTCAGGAGACAATTCTTCATTTCTAGAAGTTTAGTTTGGTTCTTTCTTAGAATTTCCAGTCAACTTTCACTTCCTGTACTGTTTCTGTGGCCTGGTTGATTTTGCATTTTCACTTTTTGATTTGTATTTTCACGTGGATCTTTTTGAGGTCTTTGCCACCCATCATCTGAATTCTATGTCTGTCATCAGGGATGGGTCATTCTGGATAAGTTCCTTGCTTGGGATCTGGGAAGATTCTTTGTGAGTGTTGGATCATTTTAGGTTTACGGATTGCCAGTGTGTTTTCGCCAGTTCTTCCTCCTTTATGAGGGCAGTCTCTATTCTTTTTTTTTTTTGTTAAAATTTATATTGTTGGGGCGACAGTTTGTGTTGTTTTCTTACTTGACCCCTTTCATCTGGTCCACCTGTGGAAGGGGCAGAGGAGGCAGAAAAGATGGCACTGCTTCACCAGCGTAGTCTGGTGGGAGCAGAGCAAGTCCCACCAAATCAAGTGCTTTTCCTTCCAGTACAAGCACCAGGGGTCCTGGCTGGTCAGGATCTCTGGCATCTCCCTCTTCAGCCTGCCTGTCTTCTCAGCAGAATTTGCAGGAGGTCAGGAAGGGCCCAAGGCTAAACTCTGGCACAGGTGTTCTGCGGGGCAAAACGTGGCCTCCTTCTGTCTAGTCAAGTCTGCTTCTCTTGTACAGGGGTATCAGGGAGGCCACTGCCTTGCCAAAAGAGACCTGGCATATCTCTCTGAATCCACATGTGGGCAGCACCACCACTGCTGCACTGTGCAGAGATATACCACTTCCTAGTTCTTGCCCTGATCCACTGGAGTAGCAATGGCAGTGATGGCGAAACCCTGAGCGTAAGCCACATTTGCAGCCCTGAACTGGAACCAGGACAAGTGCCAGTCTTGCTGGAGAAAGGTCCCCAAAATCTGTGCATTTCCCTGACTGAGGGCTGGAGAGGGAGGCAGGAAAGAGGGCCTGTATGGTACAGACCACCCCCACAGGTGTGCCCCATGGAGCCTGTCTATAGGGGGGAGTTAGTGGCTGCTGGTGCCGGCACTCACTGGGACCTGGAGTCCCCTAAGCTCCACATGGATCTAGTGGGTACCTCTGCCCTAGTTCTGGACAGCTCTTTGTGCCTGGCTGGGGTGGAAGGGGGTGGGGGAGGCCTCCGCTGTCTCTCCCTTGGCTAGGACTGCAGCTCATGGGAGGTGTGCAAAAACTCTCCTGATCACTCACTACTTCCTCCACCAGGAGTGTTCTCCCAATCTCCTGTTGGGCCAATTCTGAAGATGACTGGGACTTGGAGCTGTTCATTCTTTACATCTCCAGGTGGCCGTTGGATAAACCTCAGCTTAGGACTTTCAGACAGACCCTCGAAGTGCCAGGCTCACTCCCCCTTTCAGCTACTTGGCTGAGAGCAGCAGTCATCCAATGTCTGCAGGTGGCCATCTTGGCCCTCCCCACAGAAATTTTTATTTTATTTTTTTAAGTGGAGTATATTTTGAGCACACAGGACGACTAGTTAGTTAAAAGCAACCTTTATGAAAATAAGTTTAATGTTTACTGCAAAGTAATCTGCTCTATAAATTTAAATTTTACATACTGGATTTTCCTCTTATGCTACTTTGTCCTCCATTCAAATCAGCCATATCAAAGTCACAGTGTTTTGGTATTAAGATAACAATAATAAAATGTGTTGCAGTATGCTAAAAAAACAAAACAAAACAAAACAAAAAGCCAAATAAACCAAAAAAAACACTCCAAAGTCACATCAGAGTCTTTTCCTTTGTGCTTGGTAATCACTCTGCTGGGGTAAACATAGAAATTTTCAGATATCTGATTTTTGCCTGGTACCATCAGCAATATCAAATAGGAAATCTGTCTTCCTTAGCATGATGGAGAAATCTGCAGGCATGGGGCATGGACAGTTCATTCCCTTCCCACCACCATGTTTCCACTGTGCAGGGAGGGAGAGAGAATGTGGGAAGGGGGCAGGCGGGTGGTTCTGAAGAGTAGTGGGTGGGTGGCCATGGAGAGTGGTGGGTGTTGGGTGGGTGGGCGGCTGGGGAAGAGTGGTGGGTGGGCTACTGGGTACTCCACTGAGGCAGCAGTAGCAGCCATGTTGTTATTTTTATTGTTGATAATGGACTTGGTGATCCCTTCTTGGGGCCTTTTTAGACTTTTAGACACAAGAAAGGAAAGAGATCTTCATCTAGCTTATGCAACAGGAGAATGTATTTGTTTAAGTAAGCAGATTGCAGACATGACAGGGGCATAAGTGGCCTTGGTGACTAGATGAGAGGACTGGAACATTGTCTGAACTCACTTCTCTTGTCTTAGCATCTTCTGTGTGCCACCATCTTGCTTCTGTTCCAGATAAACCTTTTCCCTTGTGAGGGAAAATGTGCCATCAGATCACTCCTGGCTTTCATCCTTACGGATTATGACCAGAGAGAAAAAATTCTCCTACCAGCTGTAGCCAGATAGTTGTGAGGAAGAACTCTGATGGGTTAAGCTGAAATCCTGTGCCCATCCCTTACCAATTTCTGGATGCTCTACTATGATTGGTTGGCCTGGGTCTTGTGTACCCAACCCCCAGCACTTATCAGAAAGAAGAGGAACTTATGCTGGGCAGACAAAGACTGTTACCCACCACTTATTTCTTCTCTGCATCTCTATAATACATTCACTATCCAATTCCCAAAAGTATTGGGGACAGCATAAGACCTGGACATACCCTTCTCTGCCCTCATGGAAGTTATAGCCTAGTACAGAAATAAACTTTCAAAATGAAAGGAGGAAAGACGTGTATAATTGTCTAAGCTTGGCTCTCTCCAATAGCAGAAGAGGAAACAGTACAGTAATAGAAGGAACACGATCTGGAAAATAAAAGTAACTTGAAAACATAAACTTGGGGCAAGTGATGAATGCACAGTGGATGTAGAAACCTCTGAGATATTTAAAGTAACACTGGGTTCCAGTATCTCATCCCCCATAATTCTATTGCAAGTGATAAATAAATTACTATAGAGAAATCAATGGTTTAGGTAGATCTGACTCAGCTAATGTGTTCCCTTTGCAGAATTTGCTTAGACCCAAATTCATTATTTCTGCTTTTTAAATCAGACGATGTCACCTCCGCTGTCATCAGCAAGGGAATTGGATTGGCAATAATATTAGCTGACACTTACTGAGGCCTTATTGTGTGTCAGGTAATGTTGCAGGTGCTTTATGTGGATTAATTCACTTAATCTTCTCACTAACCCTGTGAGGTGGGTATTATTATCTTCATTTTACAGATAATAAAACAGGTACAGGGAGTCTAAGTTATTGATTGTGTACAACATTCAGGGCTCAGTGCTAAGTGATTTTCATCATGTTAATTCATGGAACCCTTGTAATACTAATAAGGAATAGGTACTATTTTTATACCCAGTTTAAACATGAGGCATTGAGGTTTGGACAAATTAAGGACTTATTCAAAGATACATAACAAGTGAGCAGCAGAATCTGGTCATGGGCCCAGATAATTTCAACTGGGATCCTGTTATTTTATTATTTTATTTTATTTTTCTTGGGTCTCATTCTATCACCCAGGCTGGAGTGCAGTGACACAATCATAACTCACTGCAACCTCAAACGTCTGGGCTCAGGTGATGTTTCTGCTTTAGTCTCTTATGTAGGGTAGCGGGACTACAGGCATGTGCCACTACAACTAGCTAAATTCTTAAAAGTTTTTGAATAGATGGTGTCTCACTATGTTGCCCAGGCTGGTCTGAGATCCTGGTATTTTAACCACTGAGTTCTGATTTGCAGTTTAGCTTGCAAAAACAGATATTGGTAAAGTATATGCTTTGTCATTGCAAGTGTACTGGGAGGGAAATTCTGTTAAATTCTGTTAGCCCAATCACCTTGGAGGCAAGAATGCTTCCTAGGCCTTTCCCCTCTTCCTTTTTATCCTATTCTACAAATCAAAGTCGTCCTGTGCTGTCTACGTAGATGTGATAATAAAAACAGCATTTAAAATATTTGGTTTCACATTCAATCACCACTAAAAAAAAAAAAAAAAGCTACATATTTTATGTACTGGGTACTGTACTGGACAAGAATTCTAAGTTGTTTCCCTGTTATACTTTATGATTTGACCCTGGTGGTTTCCTTCACAGCAATGATCACAATTTACAATTTTCATTCATTTACTTGTTTATGGTCTAACATCGCATTAGAACATAAGATCTAAGAGACCTTGTCTGTTCTATTACCTTCTGTGCCCCTAGAGCTTAGCTTAATGCTTGACATGTTTTAGGTGCTTATTAAATATCTATTAAATGAGTACATAAACTTGACTGGGCGCAGCGGTTCACACCTGTAATCATAGTGCTTTGGGAGGCCAAGGTGGGAGGATGGCTTGAGGTCGGGAGTTTGAAATCAGCCTGGGCAACATAGTGAGACATGGTATCTTATAAAAGTTAAAAAATAAGGAAATTATGGTGGCACACAGCTACTCTGGAGGCTGAGGCAGGAGGATCACTTGAACCCAGGAATCTAAGACTGCAGTGAGCTATGATCGTGCCACTGCATTCCAGCCTGGGTGACAGAACAAGACTCTGCCTCATAAAAAAAAAATGAATCCATAAACAAATGAATCAAAGAAAGACAAATAAGCTAACCACAAGCTTATCAGACAAGTCACAGATAATTCGTGTGTGAATATGCATGAACATGTTCCGACAAAACTTTATGGCCAAAACAGGTGTTGTTTGCCAGCTTCTGGGCTAGATGGTGTTTTGGTATTTAATTTGCATGAAAGGCTGGGTACAGGCGCATACCTGTAATCCCACCACTTTGGGAAACTTGAGCCCAGGAGTTCAAGACCAGCCTGGGCAACATAGCAATACCTCATTGCTACAAAAATTAGCCAGGCATGGTGGTGTGTGCTTGTAGTCCCAGCTACTCAGGAAACTGAGGCAGAAGGATCACCTGAGCCCAGGAAGTTAATTGACTTGACAAAAAGTCACCTTTTAGCCTAGGATTACAAATACTAATGCAATGACAACATAGGGACCCAGCATTAACTAGGAGTTATGGTCCAAAAAGTGACTGACCAAGTTCCTTCAGCTTAATATCTTTTTATTCAGGGTCACAAAGTCCCTCCCATGTCCAGAAAAAAATGTGGCTTTTTAGTTTTGGTACAACTGACCATTGGGCATGGGAGAAGAATGGGGATCTCTCTTACTTCATGGAAGTAACAGGTGTGACCCTGGAAATATCAAATAGGAGCTAAAGAGTTTAGAAAATCCCCTCTTCATACAGCCAGACTTTCAAACTGTGATCCTGCTCCAGACTGACAAATATTTCTGCAATAGAACGCGACTGAGAGCAAAGCCAAAATGCCTTGGTGAAATAGCCATAAAATGATTATATTTTTGATGTTAATTTCTTTATTGTATGCAGAGAAAGATCTGTTCAAATTTCTACAGTTGTGTGTCGAGGACATTTTCTGTATTGTTCACCCGGAAAGAATGCAAAATATGTTGTGTGTTGAAAGTCTAGATTAAGGGTTAGCAGTGTTTTTCTGTAAAGTCCCTGACAGTGAATATTTGAAGCTTTGCAGATCATATTGTCTTTGTCACACTACTATGCTCTGCTGCTGTAGTGCAAAGCCTGCCACAGACAACACATGTGTGAATATATGCATGACCATGTTCGATAAAACTTTATGGCCAAAACAGATGTTGTTTACCAGCCTCTGGACTAGTTGGTTTTTCGTCTGGGTGTAGTGGCTCACACCTGCAGTCCCAGCAATTTGGGAAACCGAGGTGGGAGGATGACTTGAACCCAGGAATTCAAGACCAGCCTGAGCAACGTATCAAGACCTCATTGCTACAAAAATAAATAAAAATTAGCCAGACATGGTGGCATGTGCCTGTTGTCCCAGCTACTTGGGAAGCTAAGGCAGAAGGATCAGCTGAGCCCAGGAAGTCAAGGCTGTGGAGAGCCATGACTGTGTACTGTACGCCAGCCTGGGCCACAGAGTGAAACCCTGTCTCAAAACAAACAAACAAACAAAAAAAACCCAAAACAATTTGTGTAACATTTTTGGAACCTGAAAACACAGACCCTTTCCCTCCACTATAAACACACAGTAGGTAGGTAAACCAGTTTGAAAACCCTAGTTTGACTAGAAAATAACAAAAACCAGTGGAGCTTTACAGATTTTTGCACCCTTCGGCTATTTCAATCAGTTTTCATAAGTATACCCTGATAATTAGTTGCAGCTAGTTTAATCTCAAAAATTAAAACAAAGATAATAGATTCAAAATCCTATCCTGTCACCTGTTAGGAGCCACCCTGGAGTTCTCACAGTGGAAACACGCAGCCCTTAGCAGTGAAAAGGCATGAGATCAAACCTTTGGATGTAAATTCCCTTCAGAAAAAAACTCAAAGCTGCATTAAAAATGGCCACGCTTCTTCCACCTCGCCCTCCCAGAAGAGCCCGCTGGCCCCATGCCACCTTACCCCAGAGGCCAGCCTGACCTTGGCCATCCATCTCTGCTTGATGAAGCCAGGCTCCACAAATCACATGGCTTTCCATTGACTTTCTGTCAGGGTGAGGTAACCAAGGCTCTTCTTTGAGCGGAAAGGCACAACACAGAGTTCCTTTCTGCCCAGTTGCTATATTGGGAACTTCCTGGTCAAAGGAGTCCATGTCTGGGCACAGAGGGCACATGCCAAGAGAGGATAAGCATTGCTAGAGTCCCTTCTGTGCTCTAAGCACTGTGCTAGGACATTGGGATGCCCAGGTGGATAAGACACCTTTGGAATCCCCTAGCCTTCAGGTGTGCACAGAAGTATGCGATGTAAATTCTGGGAAACAGCAGAGAACAAGCCTGGGCTTCGTGTCAGCCGATCATAGGAAGCCTTGGCCCATTAGGTTAACTCCTGAGTATCAGTAGTTCCACGTATTTTGGCCCATGCTACATTAGCTAAAGCCCATAAAGACTTGTATAAACAGAGAACAGCTTTAATTGAATAAAATATGTCATTGGCTTCTTCCCTGCCAGGTTCACTGTTTCTCAGTGACTTCCATGGGCCCCATTCTGTTCTTTAAAGCTGGCAAGAGGCTCCTTTCTCAGGAGGAGATATGAGTCAGATCTCTTAAAAGCATGGCTCTCCCATCCTTCTTCTTGGAGAAACACCATTCTTTCCTTGCTAAGAGACACTTTCTCTACAGTCTTAGGTAAGTCAGCAGCAACTGTGGGGTACTTCATGTGAGCAGTTGGCACTGGTGCCAACTGATGCTTCTTTCCACCTTAACGTGAAATTCTCCAATATGTCTTTTATACATGAGACATTATTTTGCTTGGTTGCCTTTAATGTTGTTTTTGTGAGAACAGTCATTAAATTTATCCATTCAAATGGATGAATTCATCAGATATTATCTGAGCATCTCCTACAGCAAAGTCCTGTTGGGTGTCTTGATTCGGAGGTGCAAGTCCACCTAGTTGACGAGTCCTCTGTCATCTTCCTCTCCAGTCATCCCTACCCCTGAAATATATTTATGAATGTAATTATGAGGTCTACACTAGGCTAATTTCTGACTTTGACCTGAAATGGAAAGAGATGTCAGTGTCCTCTTTGGTTCTCTAGAAAGGGAGACTTGTAGGTGGTCAAGAGGTCCTGATAATTTCAAACAGTCATAGATGGCCAAGTGTCATTCTTCAAGGACTCTGATTCCTGGACCCCATTAAGCCCTCATGTTATGGTCTTCCATCCCATCCTGTACTTTCCCACTCACAATATGCATCATGTTGTGTTTGCTTATCCTTGTTTACTTTTGTTCTTCCCATAGGTCTGTGAGCTCCATGACAGCAGGGCTGTGTCTCCTATGTTTGCTTACTAGTCATATGCTTCTGGGTAGCTCAAATTAATTCTCAAATTGTTAGCTCATCAGCAAATTCAGTGTCTGGCACATAGTGTCACTTAATAACTGATGTTCTGAGGGATAGCTTTCTTTAGTTTGAGCTCTAGGTTCAAGAACATAATCTGCAAACACTCATGATTGCCCATCTGCCTGACATGGGCTAAGTGCTGGATATTCAACGGTGATAAGATAAAATCCCTGCTATTGTGGTAGATTGTCACATTACTTTATCTTGGTAAGGCACAATGATATATTAAGCATGAGGGCTTCTTTGCAAGCCTGGGTTCAAATCCCTGCTACACCCCTTACTAGCTGTTTGACTTTGGGTATGCCACTTAACCCATCCGAGCCCTTACTTTTTCTAATATGTACAAATGGGATAATTATAGAACGTACCTCATAGGGTTGCAGTTAGGATCCCATGAATTAATGTATGTAAAGTGCTAAAAATTCCTTCTAAATAGTAAGTAAACATAATAAATATGTACAAAAATATCCAAACTTGGAAAAGGATGACTGCATGTCCTTCCAATGTTATGTTGAAGCATGGTGTAACTAACCCACCCAAGGATTATTTAACTCTAGGACATGCACTTTGTTTGTCTTATTATTTATTGTTAATTAGACTCAGGCTCTGTGAAATAACACATTAGCTCATGGATCTTTGTCCAGTAGAGATGCAAATGATCTCTTTCCGTTACAGAAGATGACCTTTTTTAATGCCCTTAAGACTGTAAGACTCTAACCTAACATGCGTAACAAACTTATTTTTGGCATATCTTTCCTGTCTATAAATCTCTTTGAACCAGTGTTCTGGATTGCTGGTTTCCTCATTAATGAATTAAAGAAGACTTTGGCACATGCCCATTCTATATTTGTAAAGAGGTAATTGTTTTTACTTTTTGAAATGATACTTTGGGAAATGTTATTATTGTATATGGATAGATTAGGGTCATTATTATTCTCTCATTTTTTTTTTTGAAGGCAGATGATGTAGTCAGAGGAGCATTTGGCTAATTGTCCCAAAGACCCACATTTAAGTCGAGCTCTATAGCTTTTTAGTTTCTCTGGTCAAGTTACTCAACCTGTTTCTACATCTGTAAAACTGGGAAAATAACACCTAGGTTACTGGGAAGTTGAGTAACCTTCTGCTGTAGCCCGCCAGGGGTTGTCCTCTTGCTTTTAGCAACAATGTAGTTACATAGACAAACCATTCTTCTCACATCTGCAACTGCTTGAAACTTCTCAAAGCTGCGGGCCTTCAGGTGACTTTCCAAAGAGCTTTTAGTTCCCTGCCGCATTCGTCTCATCATTCTGTATGGCTCCCCTCTCCACCACCAAGGGAAATAATTATACAAACATAAACTGTGCTTATGCCTCAAAGCTCCTATGTGCAAAAGGTTTTCCATTTGATTGTAAATAATAGCAAGTGCTACCATTTAATGACACTTGCACTAAACTTTACATGCCTTAAATGTATCATCTCATTTAATCTCTATCCATGAGATAAGCATGAACATACCCACTTTACAGATAAGAAACTGTGATTCAGATGAAAGGTAACTTGCCCAGGAACACTCAGATAAGCATCAGCGAATGCCTGGGTTTCCACCCATATCTGATAGCATCCAAAGTAATCATTTCCTCTTATTTGTTAAACACTCAGTAGTACAACAGACCAGGGTGGGCATGTGGAGAGTGGCAAGCCAAGAGGATATACCTTCTCTAGAGGGGCTCATTTTTTACATGTGGAAGATGAAAAAACCAGTAATATTTACCACTGATTTAGTGGCTACCATGTGCTAGGCATGCTGTATCTGGGCTTGGATCATAATACCAAATGTTGAATGAAATCTCAAAAGATCAAAATCCCTAAAGTTTAAAATTCTGACTTTCATGATCATGAACTATATTTTGACGTTTTGTCTCTCAATAAAGTGCTTTTTCTTTTAGGACGTGGCTCTCCTTGAAGAACACACTCACATCTATTTTCTATGCACCTCTGCTCTCTTTGAAATTCTTCTGTAATTCCATATACATGGACACGAACATTCCCTATTACAGTCTCCATCTTCTGGGCTGGGTTTCTGTGTTGTTTTGGGTATGAGGACATCCATTCCACATGCATTCATATACAGACAACAAATTTGGTGGAAAGGATGCTGGTGATCAAACATTGGCACCATTGTGTAGGGTCTTTTTATCCCACCATGCCCATAATTGTTTTTGAACTGGTCAGTCACTCCCCTGGCTTCTTCAGACAAAGGTGGCTTTAACTCACTAAAAGCTCCAGGAATTTCATCTGCTGGAAGGAATGTCAATGCAGCCAAATGATGCATTTCTAAATTAAAATTTTTGTCCTTGCCATATTGTATTGCCAATTCATTCCATCTGAATTTTCTGTCAAATGCAAATAAAGACAATAGCAAGATAATGGTTCCACCTAACAGGATGTCCTAACATGAGGCAATCATCCTTCGTATAACTGAAAGTGCACTAGTCTCCTCCCCAGAATTCAGCTTTCAGGAGATTCCAACATTTGGAGTTTTAGACATTAAGGGTTGTGTCTTTTGGGATTTATGATCTATGCCGGCTGCATCTGTAATCTCATCTCCTTCTCACCTCAGCCTGCTAAGGTAGGTGATCTTATCTCTGTTTCAGGAATAAAACAGTTCCAGGAGATGAAGTAACTTACTTTAGGTCACAAAGATAGAATGATTCAAACTTTTTCTTGTGTTTTCTATCACTTATACCCCCTGTACCAGACACACAACAATCAATGCTGTACAGAGGTGCCAAGCACCCAGAATGAGCCTGATGGCCTCTGCAGGGCTTGCTGGGAAACTGCTGCAGTCCACGTAGTAAGTGTCAGGGAAGCAGCTTCTGTATGCCATGTGAATGACTGGGAAAGCAATGGGGAAGTGGCCCCTGAAATTGAGCAGCTCATGGTCTAGTGTGAGGGATGGGTGTGAAAATGGGCAATTACGACACAACATAGCCAGGCTCGGTGGCTCAGCCTGTAATCCCGCTCTTTGGGAGGCTGAGATGAGTGGACTGCCTGAGCCCGTGGGTTCGAGACCTGCCTGGGCAAGTTGGCGAGACCTCATCTCTACAATAAATCAAGAATTAGCCTGTGTGGTAGGATGCGCCTATAGTTCCGGCTACTTGGAAGGCTGAGGCGGAAGGATTGCCGGAACCCAGCAGGTCGAGGCTGTGGTGGCCGGGAGCGGCCACTGCACTCCAGTCTGGGCCATGGAGTGAGACTCCAACTCAAAAAAAAAAAAAAAAGACACAACATAGTAGGCTGAGGGGTGTGATGGGAGTGTAGAAGTGGACCCCTGGCTGGGCACGGTGGCTCAGCCTATAATCCCAGCACTTTGGGAGCCCGAGGCAAAAGGATTGCCTGAGTCCGGGGGTTTGAGACCAACCTGGGCAACTTGGTGAGATCTCATCTCTAGAATAAATCATAAAAATTAGCTGGGTGTGGTGATGTGCACTTGTTGTTCCAGCTACTTGGAAGGGAGAGGCAGAAGGAACACCTGAGCCTAGCAGGTCGAGGCTGTGATGGCTGTGAGTATGCCATTGTACTCTAGCCTGGGCGGCAGAGTGAGACTCTGACTCAAAAAAATAAAATAAAATAAAGAAGTGGACCTCTAATCAAGTGGCTGGGGGCCAGGATAGATTTCACACCCAAAGCTGCACCCCAACCTCCAAGTCTTGTGGACCTGCCAACCAGGAAGCATGTGCTCAGGGTTTTCCCATCTATGCCTCCAAGGCATGCCATGAGCTCCAATAAATCACCTGTATGTAACCTTCAATGTTTGTCTCAGGTGAGTAGATTTACCTTTCTTTTTTTTTAAATCGATATTTTTTATTATGGTTTTGCAGGGTACAGTTAAGGGTTAGGTGTACAATTATGTTTCATTCAGGCACTCTGTTGATAAGAGGTGTTTCCCCTTCCCCAGACAGATATTTGCTACTGTTAATCCCATCCCCCTCACCCCCATAGTTTCCCAGTACTGTCAGTTATTTTCTTTTCTTTTCTTTTTTTTTTTTTGAGTTGGAGTCTCACTCTGTCACCCAGACTGGAGTGCAGTGGCCACTCCCGGCCACTGCAGCCTCGACCTGCTGGGCTCCAGCGATTCTTCCGCCTCATCCTTCCAAATAGC
>NW_007059698.1:602971-604659 GCF_000164805.1 Carlito syrichta
ATTCTTCCGCATCAGCCTTCCAAGTAGCCGGAATTACAGGCATGTGCTACCACGCCCGGCTGATTTTTTGATTTATTGTAGAGATGAGGTCTCACTGCCCAGGTGGGTCTCGAACCCGCGGGCTCAGGCAATCCACTCACCTCAGCCTCCCAAAGGCACGGGATTACAGGCTGTGCCACCGAGCCTGGCTCAGTCATTTTCTTATAGTATTACATTGGTTGTTCAAGGTTCACTATATGAGTGAGAACATGTGACACTCGGATCTTTGTTTCTGTGAGAGGTCACTCAGTATTATAGACTCAAGTTCCATCCAGGTTGCTGTGAACTTCATGATTTTGTTCTTTTTAATGGCTGCATAGTATTCCATCGTGTATATGTACCACATTTTTAAAATCCAGTTCTCTTTTGATGGGCAGCATGGTTGTTTCCAGGTTCTTGCTATTGTGAACAACGCTGCGATAAACATACATGTGTAGGTATCTTTTTTATAGAGTGATTTGAGTTCTTCAGGGTGTATTCCTAGTAGGGGGATTGTGGGGTCATATGGGAGGTTGATATTTAGAGCTTTTAGGAATCGCCACACTGCTTTCCACAGAGGTTACACTAGTTTACACTCCCACCAACAGTGTAGAAGTGTTCCCTTTTTGCCACACCCTCTCCAGCAGCTGTTATTTTTTGAGTTGTTGATAATTGCCATTCTGACTGGAGTTAGGTGGTATCTTAGTGTGGTTTTGATTTGCATCTCCCTAATGATCAGTGAGGTTGAACATTTCTTCATGTGTTTGTTGGCTGCTCGAATGTCCTCTTTTGTGAAGTGTCTGTTCATATCTTTTGCCCATTTGATAATGGGGTTGTTTGTTTTTTTCTTTTCAGAACGTTTTAGTTCCTTGTAGATCCAGGATGTTAAGCCTTTGTCAGACCTGGTGTTGGCAGATATTTTTTCCCAGTCTGTAGGCTGTCTCCCTGCTGTCTTGATGGTTTCTTTGGCCTTGCAGAAGCTTGTCAGTTTAACAAGGTCCCACTTGTCTATCTTCTCTCTTATGACCTATGGGTTTCGGGTTTTGTTCAGGAATTGGATGCCAGTTCCAATTTCCATGAGGGTATTTCCTTCATTTTCTAAGGTTCTTATGGTTTGAGGTTTTACATTTAGGTCTCTGATCCATTTGGAGTTAACCTTTGTGCATGGGGATAGATAGGGGTCCTGTTTCAATCTTCTGCATGTGGTCAGCCCGTTTTCCCAGCACCATTTACTGAATAGTTTCTCCTCTCCCCAGTGGTAGGTGGTGGAGGCCTTGTCAAAGATGAGTTGGTTGAGAAATTGAGGTTTTGCTTCTGGAATCTCAATTCTATTCCATTGATCTATATGCCTGTTCCTATACCAATACCAAGCTCTTTTGATGATTGTAGCTTTATAGTAAAGTTTGAAGTCTGGTAATGTGACACCACCTGCTTTGCTTTTTTTTGCTGAGGATTGTTCTGGCTATTCTTGGACGTTTTTGTTTCCATATGAATTCCTGTGTTGTCTTTTCTAGGTCTGAGAAGAATGTTGCTGGTAATGTGATGGATATTGCATTGAATTTGTAGATTGCCTTAGGTAAGATGGACATATTCACAATGTTGATTCTTCCAATCCATGAGCATGGAATATTTTCCCACTTGTTTGTGTCATCTTTGATTTCTTTGAGCAG
>NW_007059698.1:604679-669409 GCF_000164805.1 Carlito syrichta
TTTGACAGATTCTCTTGGGTTTTCAAGGTGCACAATCATATCATCTGCAAAGAGAGATAACTTGACTTCCTCTTTTCCTATTGGATGCCCCTGATTGCCTTCTCTTCTCTGATTGCTCGAGCCAGGACTTCCAATACTATGTTGAACAAGAGGGGTGAAAGTGGGCATCCTTGTCTTGTTCCAGTTTTCAGGTGAAATGGTTCCAATTTTTGTCTATTTAGGAGTATGCTGGTTGTGGGTTTCTCGTTAATGACTTTCACTATTTTGAGGTATGTTCCCCATATGCCTAGATGTTCAACGGTTTTTATCAAGAAGGGGTGCTGGATTTTATCAAAAGCTTTTTCTGCATCTAATATATAATCATGTGGTTTTTGTTTTGACATCTGTTGATGTATTTAATTACATTTATGGTTTTACGAATGTTGAACCAGCCTTACATCCCAGGGATGAAGCCTACTTGGTCATGATGGATGACTTTTGAGATGTATTGCTGAATTCAGTTTGCTAGGATCTTGTTGAGAATTTTGGCATCTATGTTCATCAAAGATATTGGCCTGTAGTTCTCTTTCTTTGTTGGATCTTTACCTGGCTTGGGTATCAATGTGATATTGGCTTCGTAAAATGATTTGGGGAGAGTTCCATCTTTTTCAATCGCCTGGAATACCTTCAGTAGGATTGGTATCAGCTCCTCCTTAAATGTCTTGTAGAATTCTGCTGGAAAGCCATCTGGACCAGGGCTTTTTTTTGTAGGAAGTTTTCTTATTACGTAGTCGATTTCCTTGATTGTTATTGGTCTATTTAGGGTCTTAATTTCTTCTTGTTCCAATCTAGGTAAGTTGTGTGATGTCAGAAAGTCCTCCATTTCTTTAAGGTTTTCAAGTTTGTTTCCATACAAGTGTGCATAGTAGTCTCTAATGATCTTTTGTATTTCTTCTGGGTCAGATGTGACTTCATCTTTTGTGTTTCTGATTGTGCTTATTTGATTATTTTCTTGTTTTTTATTGGTCAGTCTAGCTAGGTGACCATCGATCTTGTTTATCCTTTCGAAAAAACAGCTTTTTGTTTCATTGATTTTTTGTATTATCTTTTTGTCTTCTATGTCCTGGATTTGGGCTTTTATTTTGGTGATCTGGATTCTTCTGCTGAAATTAGGGTTTTTGTGGTCTTGTTTTTCCAGCTTCTTTAGGTGGCTTGTTAGGTTGTGAATTTCTGTTTCTTCCATTTTCTTCATTCCCCTCTTACTACAGCTTTCAAGGCGTCCCAGAGGTTTTGGTAAGATGTTTCTTCATTTTCATTTGTTTCCAGATATCTTTTGATCTCTGTTTTGATTTCATCATTGACCCAGAGTTGTTTAGCATCATGCTGTTTAGTGTCCATGTCTTTGTGGGTTTTGGGGGACTTTGTTGGTGTCAATGTTTATTTTTATTCCACTGTGGTCCAAGAAGGTGCGTGGTAGAATTTCGGTCCTTTTAAATTTGCTTATGCTTGATTTTGGCCAATTACGTGGTTGATCTTAGAATACGTTCCATGAGGTGATGAGTAGAATGTATATTCTGTGGTCTTTGGATAGAGTGTTCTGTAGATATCAATTAAGTCCATTTGGTACAGTCACATTGAGGTTCCGGATCTCCTTGCTGATTTTTTGTCCCGATGATCTGTCTAGGGTTGTGAGTGGGGTATTAAAGTCCCCAGTTATGATGGTGTTAGAGTCAATATCTTTCTTTAGTTTTCCTAGAAGTTGCTTTATGAAAGTTGGTGCACCTATGTTGGGTGCATATATGTTTAGGATAGATATTTCTTGTTGATGGATTGAGCCTTTTATCATTATGTAGTGGCCTTCTGTATCTTTTTTGATTTTTAATAGCTTGAAGGGTATTTTGTCTGAAATTAAGATCGCTACTCCTCCTTTCTTTTGTATTCCGTTCACCTGAAAGTTTGTTTCCCATCCTCTTACTTTGAGTCTGTGGGTGTCCTTTCTAGTGAGGTGAGTCTCTTGAAGGCAATAGATTGCTGCCTGATGATATTTTATCCATTTTGCCATTCTATGTCTTTTCAGTGGTGCATTTAGTCCATTCACATTTAGGCTTATAATTGAAATTCAAGAGTTTATCCCTGTCATAAGGTTCTTACAGAGTTGTTCCTGTTTGTTTGTTGTCTTTCTTTGGGTTCTGGAGTTGGCTCATGTGTGTTTTTAATCTTTTGCCTGTAGTCTTGTGAAGAATGCTGTTGTTCTTTTTTCTTTTTCTTCTGTGTTCAGTACTTTCTTAAGTGTTTCTTGTAGAGGTGGTCTGGTGGCAGCGTAGGTTCTTAGGGATTGGATATCTGGAAAAGATTTAAATTTTCCCTCACTAATGAAGCTTAGTTTGGCTGGGGAGGTTATTCTTGTTTGAAATTGTTTATCTTTTAGAACTTTGAAGATAGGGCTCCAGGCTCTCCTAGCCTGAAGGGTTTCTGTGGATAAATCTGCTGCTATTCTAATTGGTCTTCCCTGGTAGGTAGTCTGGCCTTTTTCTCTTGCTGCCTTTAGGATTTTTTCTTTTATAGCTACTTTGTTTAGGTGAATTATTATGTGTCTGGGAGTTGGTTTTCTAATTTGTTGTCTTGCAGGGGTTCTCTGAATCTCTTGTGTTAGAATTTTTTCATCCTTGATGAGATGAGGGAAGTTTTCTTAAATGATTTCATGAAATGTTTGTTCCAGTGTGGCTTCTGTTTCTCTCTCTGCCTCAGGAAGCCCAATTACTCTTAGGTTTGGTCTCTTGAAGTGATCATTCTTCTCTTGCAGGTTTTGTTCTGTCTTTTTGAGCTTCTTTTCTATGCTTTTGACAGTTTGGGTTAGTTCTGTGTTTTGGTCTTCGAGCTCTGAGATTCTTTCTTCTGCTTGGCTAATTCTGCTTTCCATGCTTATTAGTTTGTTATTTATTTCCATCACAGTATTCTTCACTGCTGTTATTTCTGACATCAGCTCCTTCTTACTTTCCTCTTGTCCTCAATTTTTTAATTCTCTCTATTAATGTCTTGATGTCTGGGTTTGTTGCATGTGACCAGTCATTCTGGGGGCTCTTCATTGTTTGTGTTCCAGAATCTTTTTTCTCAGTGTCTGATCTCCCAGGGGTCTGTGTGAGACCTATATTCTTCTTTTGGCTTTTCTTCATTTGTGCAGTTTTCCCCCCTCCCTACTTTTTCCTTCCCTCCACGTCACTGTCTTCTTTAATTCTGTTATTCAGTGGTAAAGGGATTGGTTTTACTTCCATTTGTTCAATCTCCTATTCTTTATGTATACCCTCTTGCTTTGTTCAATTCTGGAGTTGCACTGTAGGTTGGGGGTGGTCCTTTTTGCATTTTGAGATTTACTTAAGGGGGAGGTGTGATTCAAAATCTATCTGAAGGTCTTGGTATTTGCTGACAGGTGTGTGGATAATCTGGAACCCACTTCCCACTGCCTTGGAATCTGTCCGTGCAGTGGGGCTTTAGGTTTACCACCTGAAATAAAATGTGGTTAGCAGGGGGAAGAGAATGGAGCAGACAGTGGGTTGAAGAGGGGGGTGGGGAGATAGAGGAGTAAGGGGGGAAACAAATGTGTGCCAACAAATGGAGAGAGAGACCTATACTGAATTAGATAAAAACAATAGACCACAGCTACTGATGAACCAATTCCCATACAAAAATAAAAAATAAATAAAACATATAGTGATGTTAACATACAAGCTAACCAACCACCTTATTGGTGTGCTATTCCTCTATACAAAGATATGGTTTACAGAGAGAAGAAAAGGGAAGAAAAGGAAGAGGGAAAAAAAGGAACAATACAGTAGGAATAGAATTAAGTCATTAAACTAACAGAATCAATGAAGCACACTCTGAGACTTTTCATTTAAGTCCAATGTCCTTTCAGTTCTGATTTCTAGCTGTCTTTTCAAGCAGGTAAATTAGTTTGCAGTTAGCGTCAGTTGCCCCTGGTCTGCTGTGAAGGACAGTTCAGATCACCCTCTGTTCAGCACTCTGGCCTATGTCTTTTTCAAGCTTGTTTTTCCTGTTTCGGTGTTGTTACCTTGAATCGCCAGCAGGTGGTGCTATCTCTGCTGCTCGCCCCAGAGGGGGTGGGGCCGGAGAGGAACTGTCAGAGACTGGAGCTGGATGCCTGCCTCTGGGCACAGGCAGGGGACTCATGGCGGGCAGGATGTCTCGGTCGCGGGAGTGGTGGCAGCGATCCCAGCAGATCTTCCTGAAGGGGCTTCAAGGACTGAAGTCATGGATCGCCTCTGGCCCGGGTGATGCGATGTGCTACCAGCGGCGGCGGCGGCTGTGCAGTTCACTGCAATGTTCCAGCGGTGAAAACGGCCGAGCTTTGTATGAAGAGCAGGCTGCGATTTTGGGGTCTGCAGCCCCCAGGGCGAGAGCCAGAGACCCACTGCAGTTCTCCTTTGCAGAGGGTTTCACAGACCAGGTTGCCTCGTTGCCATCTTTCCGGAAGTCAGATTTACCTTTCTTCCTTTTTTTTTGAGTTGGAGTCTCACTCTGTCGCCCAGACTGGAATGCAGTGGCTGCTCCCAGTCACTGCAGCCTCGACCTGCTGGGCTCCGGCAGTCCTTCCACCTCAGCCTTCTAAGTAGCTGGAACTACAGGTGTGCGCTACCATGCCTGGCTAATTTTTTGATTTATCGTAGAGATGAGATCTCGCCAAGTTGCCCAGGCAGGTCGTGAACCCGTGGGCTCAGGCAATCCACTCACCTTAGCCTCCCAAGGCGCGGGATTACAGGCTGAGCCACCGAGCCCGGCTCCTTACTTTTCTAAATAATATTTTCTTAGGTTAATTTGAAAATTAGTTTTCACCGCAAACCAATGGTGTGCCAAGTTGGCTCAAGAGGGTATTGAGGTATCAAGGTTAATATGCCTTAGAATGGAAACAAACAAAAAAACAGCAAAATTGTATCTTGTATACACTGAGGATTGCAGATTAAGAGTATTTATTTTAAGGGCTCTTCCTTCATTCCTGTTATGCCCTCCAGTTGGGTTGGAGGTTGCTTGGATACATGGGTTTGATGGGTCTCTCCAGGCTAGCCTGCTAATGAAACCTACAAAATAACCTATATTTAAAAATGCTCTCTCTATCATATCTGCAAAGAGTAAAATATTCAAATAGCCCAAAAGAAATTTTTCCATCTATTCTTGGAAGGCAGCTGTTGTTGCCCTGGGTATCCTTTATGTACACATATCCTTATGTGATGCTTTTATGTCTCCTTCCAGAGATATTGTATGCATATACATGGATATGCATATGTGTGTGTATGTATGTGTAGATATAGATATATGCACACATTTATATGTATAAACACACATATTCTATTTTTCATTGTTTCTTACATAAATGATAGCTTGTTAGATACTGTCTTGTGACTTGCTCTTTTTTTTATAATTTAACAATACATTTTGGAGAGTATCTGTTTTGTGAAAGTACCTGTAGACTTGCCTCATTCTTTTCAATGACTGTTTCATGTTTTCCTGACACATATATATCTTTTTTTGAGTCGGAGTCTCACTTTTTCACCCAGGCTGCAGTACAGTGGCATGCTCATGGCCACCACGGCCTCAACCTGCTGGACTCCAGCGATCCTTCCACCTCAGCCTTCCAAGTAGCTGGAACTACAGGCAAGCACTACCACACTGGTCTAATTCCACTGACACATTTTAGCAAGATTCCTTTTGATATACATTTTTAATTTTCTTGGCTTTTGTCTATTATGAAAAACACTGTGATGAATATACTTGCACATACAAGCTTGCCCATGTGTGAATAAATTGTTTGAATATATTCCTAAAAGTGGAATTTCTGAATGAAATGCTCTGTTCATTTTAAATTTTGCTAGACATTGCCCAGTTGCCCTCTAAAAATGTGGTACCAATTTATATTCCTATCAGCAACGTGGGAAGATATCTGTTTTCTCATATATTCTTTGAGTGGTTTTGATCAGCTTCCAAGACACACTGCAATGATGCAAACATGGGTGTTTTGTTGTAAAAGTTGGGTGCAAGCTAAATTTAGGAGGCTGTGAATTGACATGCAAAAATTACCTGATCCTGTGTGAGCAGTTGAATGTCGACATTTTCAGACTGAAAACTTTCTTCTTTGGATGTTGCAGACATAAGAATGCTCCTTTTTATATTCTTGTGATGCCAGGATGCATTTTGACCTGTTTTTAACTTTTTGCGTTTCTTAATGACAGTTGGATACCTCGTGCTTGAGCTTTCTAGAAGGCTCTGGCTTGATTCCCCCCCCCAATTATTCTTTGTTTCCTCAAAGGTTATCTCCATCCTCCATGTTAGGCCTGGGCACCTCACGTTGTGGCTCCCACATTCCCACCCACCTTTCCTACTGGGTCTTGAATGGGTGACCTTATCACGCCAGGAGGCAAACACACTCTGTACTGATCTGCCAAGCTCAATATCCTTTTGCTTAAATGTTAGATGGATTTATGTTATTGCTCTGGGAAGCAGTGATCCAGGGAGGAATTAGTGTTCTGAGAGGACTCCGGTCTTGTTAAAATGGCAATGGGAAGAAGCATGTGCTTGCCCAAAGCCATGCGCTGTAGTCTAATCCAGTGTGTCTCTTTTTTCCTCTCCTCCATTCATCTGTTTATTTGAATCTTGTTTACATTGAGCTTCTGAGATGTTGGGACCCAGCAAGGGAAGTCTGGGTCTATGGTGCCACCAGTTCTGCCTTAGTGACTCAGCATGAAGAGAAAAGGCCACACACATGATGCCCTCGCACCTAGGGTCACATGTTGTCATGGTGCTGATGGCAGCTTTTCTTTATAGAGCTTCCTGGGAAGGCACACCAAAGTATACCAATCAAGGTCTCATGTGAGTTTCATCAATTTTCAGGAACAATTTTTGTGAGCCAAATGCTTTTCTTTTTGAAATTTGTATTTATTATTTTTCTAGAGATTGAGTCTTGCTCTGTAACCCAAGAGATTCTAGCTTGCTGCAGCCTTGAACTCCTACACTCAGGCAATGCTCCTACAGGGTCAACCTCCTGAGTAACTGGGTATACAGGTGTGTTTCTCCGCATCTGGCTAATTTTTTTTTAGAGAGATAAGGTCTCGCTATGTTGCCCAGGCAGGTCTTGAACTCCTAGCCTCAAACATCTTCCTGCCTCAGCCTCCCAAAATGCTGAGATTACAGGCACCTCAAACACACACACACACACACACACACACACACACACACACACACACACACACAAGGGTGTGTTCAAAAAATGTATATTCATTTTAAGGGTTGTTATCTATGTATTACTTTTCAAAGTTGAATTAAATTACAGTAACAATATGTAGTATGACATTTGCTCAACTGAGCTTCTGCCATTTTCTTTGACCTGCTTGTCTAATAGTGATGCTAGCATTCATCTGGTTAATGCCATCTTTTGAGTGAATGTCATACTTAAAATGTATATACATTTTTTGGGCAATACACACACACGCGCACACAAACTAGCAGGCATGTTCTTAAATGGTCACAGCAAGATAATGTTAGGAGGGTGGTATGGTCAGGGAGAAGGTGTATGGAATTGGATCCTAAAATAACAATCATGTCTATTTGTCTTCATCAGAAGATGACCAGGCAGAAAAAGTGAGCTACTAGTTGTTAATTTTAAGCTGGAAAGGCTTTTTAATTCTCCACTAGCATTGTGCACCAGATGATTTACCTATAGCATGTTCATTCTGACAATAAGTATCTGAGATGAACACTATTATCCCTGTTTTACAGATAGGGAAAGAGATGTTCAGAAAGATTAAGAAACTGGACCGAGGTTACCCAGTGGGTAAGTGGTGAAGCCAGATTGCAAACTTCAGTGAGTAAAAGAGACTAGATGGGAGGGTCTGCCCTTACCTTTGAGTACATGTGTTATCACCAGACCCCATGTGTCTCTAGCCCAGTGATTCAAAGGTGATTGTACCTTCCAGGGGACATTCAGCAATGTCTGGTGACAGTTTGGTTGTTCCAGCTTGGGGAAGGGGTACACTAATGGCCTCTAGTGAACAGAGGCCAGGAATACTGCTAAACATCCTACAATGCACAGGACAACCTCCCGCAGCAAAGGATTATCCAGCCCCAAATGTCAGTAGTGCCAAGGCTGGGAAACCCTGGGCTAACTCATGCGCTTCCATTATTTTCCTACAGGGAAGATAGAAGAAGGGAAACCTTTCCCTGGGCTATTTGTTTTCTTCACAGCACTTGTCACTCTCTAATAGACTATATAATTTATTTGTCATGTTTATTTTCTATTATCTATCGCTATTTCCCAGAATGTAAACTTACCTAGGGCAGAGACCTTTGTATTTTCACTGTTTCCCAAGTGCTTAAAATAGAACTCATGCACTGTAGAGCCACCATGAATATTTGTTGCTAAGCAAATAAATGCAAGATTAAATTCATAGTGAAAACTAACGAATTGCTGAGTTTAGGGAAGGTGGCAGTAAATTCAGCTTCTAGGATGAGACGGTGGCAGTCAGGCTAGACTCCTGCCAGGGCTTCTGCCTAGAAGACTGGGCTGGGGTCCAGTTGTGTAGCTCGGAGTGTCTTTACGGGGCTTTCCAAATTGAGAGGTGCTGGCTCTCAATGCAGCCTGTGGTCCTCCATCAATGGCCACGGTGTCTATGTATCACAATTCTTGGGCTTTCAAGGCAAGTTTGCTTTTGAATAATGCTGACTTTCTGTGGCAGTGTCAGGAGACTAACTGACTCCAAAGCAGTCCACCTTACTTAGGTTAGGAAGTCTTCAGATCCATCTAGAGAGACAGTTTACTCTTAGAAAAAGAGGGAAAGTCTTTCCCAAGGGGAGTTGTAGAGAAACAAAGGCTTTTCTTGAACTTTCCAGAAGGATCACCTGAGCTCGAGGTTGAGGTAGCTGTGATTGTGTCTACCTGGGAGACAGAATGAGATTCCATGAACATCTTAAGAGAAAGAACCCTACTTGGCTTTGACAAGAAGCCTTATTTACTTTTATGACAATGATTAAGCTAATCATGTGCTAAGGGCAGTGGGGTTTAGATATTTGGTCACGAGTTTTGATTGCTACCTCTCCACCGTTGATGAGCTAAGAGGTGGGTGTCTGGTCACGAGTTTTGATGACTATCTCTCAACCTTCTAAGGTCACAAGGACCTTCTAAGTAATTAAAGTTACTGCCTAACTAGGTTTGGGCTTTTCTTAGAACATCGTCTCTGTGTTTGGGGCAATTTCCAATTGTTTCTGTGATTCACTGCAGTGGTGGGTCCACATTCCAGCCTAGGTGGTTGGGTGAAGGTCATGTACTGATAAGGAAGATGTCTGAATGCTTATCCTATTTTAATTTAAACTGCCTGCAAGAAACTTATCTATCTATGTCTAACCTGTAATGAATAACCTGACTTAGTGGGGAAGGCCATGGAAAGGCGGCTGAATTCTCTGCCTGTGGCAGCCCATGGCAGAGAGAAGAACTCTGGAAGTGGATGTGAATGAGATTGAGAGTTCATGGCAAGTAACTTGGAGGCAGAAGTACCCAGGAGAATTAGACCCTAGTACTCAAAGAAATCTTGAGGTTGTCATGGTTTTCTTGTAGGATATAGGATAAAGATCTTAGGTCAGTTTTACTGAAATTTCACAGGGCAGGCAACTGGATTACATGGAGGCTCAAATTAGTATTTGTAGAGTGGTTTGCCCAGTGCCTAAAATGGAATAGATATGCAGTAAATAATTTATTTTTTCTTTGTCAAATTAAATGATGGGGATTCCCCCAAAATTCACGATTTATTGATAACAATTGTGTATTTATTCTTACATGTTTAAGCTTCAGTCACCTTCAGAGTACTCTCTAGACACCTATCGAGATGCTTTTGCCACTGCTCAAAACCATTTTTGAATTCTTCAATTTTGATGCTTTTTCGTGCTTCTGTTGTTTTTTGTTTCACCTCTTCCACATTGACAAAGCATTTCCCTCTGAGAACTTTTTTTCATTTGGGAAAACAAAAAAAAGTCACTCGGGATATCAGGTGAATAGGGAGGGTGGGGAATAGGGATCATGCCACTTTTGGTAAAAACTGCTGAACACTCAGCATGGTGTAGGCAGGTGTGCTCATAAATTACTTGTCATGAAATAGGCAAATGTGTTGAAAGAATCTCCAAAAAAAAAAAAAAAAAAATTCACTGAAGCTGAATGCCATCTCTCAAAACATAGCTTAGTACTCTGTTGCTGATGACTTCCTGGAACACTTACCTAGCGGGGGAAGTCTGTACTACAGGGAGCCTGCCCTCCAAAAGATAATTCTGTTTTCTCGGCGGGGGGAGGGTCCCCCCTTGTATATATTCTTCTTTTAAAAAAATCATTCTGGATTTAAGTCAGGGGTCATAAACTGGTTTGCAAACATGTTTTGTTTGAGCTGTTTTTTTTTTGAGTTGGAGTCTCACTCTGTCGCCCAAGCTGGAGTGCAGTGGCACGCTCACAGCCACCACAACCTCGACCTGCTGGGCCCAGGCAATCCTTCTACCTTAGCCTTCCAAGTAGCTGGAACTAAAGGTGTGTGCCACCACATCCGGCTAATTTAAAAAAAATTTATTGTAGAGATGAGGTCTTGCCAAGTTGCCCAGACTGGTTTCGAACCCATGGGCTCAGGCAATCCTCTTGCCTCCACCCCCCAACGTGTTGGGATTACAGGTGTGAGCCATTGTGCCTGGCTTTTTTAAAAAATTGTTTTTGAATGTTTCAGTCAGTGTATGCTCTTTCTTATTTGCCTTAAGCCTCACTACTCCTTGTTGTCTTTTCCTATCTGGCTGACTCACATATTTGCATGATCTTCCTGATACCTGCAGGCATTTAAGTTTGTGGCTACCAATTTAAGTAGATATATACTTACATTGTCAGAGATGAGAGGGCATGATGACATTGTATGATATTTTCCTTCGCAGATCAATTGTATTATTGATCATAACAGTTGCTACCCCTCTTGTGAAAGAATTATACTTCCCTTTCACATTATGTGATTTACTTTTGGCCAAGAAAATGTGAGCAGACATGAAATGTGTCACTTGCAAGCATAATAACATGTGCTACCTCTACACAGAAGATTTTAAGAGCCATCGAGTGATTCACACATTCTCTCCCTCTCCTATGAGACCAGCAATGACACAGACTGGGGTTGCTCTGTCAGTTTCAGTCTCCAAATAAAATGACATAGAACAAAGCTGACACACAGCACAAGTGAGACAGAAACTTCTGTTGTTGTGAATCACTGAGATTTTGGGGGGTCATTTATGACCCCAGTGTAACTTTGTGTATTAGGATGGATACAACCCTTCTATGTGTTTTAAAGAGGAGAAATTTCAGGAACTCTTCCTAGCTTGGATGTGTGTTTATGAAAGCCATTTAGCTCTTCTTTTCACTGAGATGATGACAATTTGGGGAGGAGGAAAAGTTCAACGTTCTGTTTTGGGGAATGGATACAAAGCAAAATGCAATGTACTGTGACAAGGGTGACAGTGTCTAATACCCTACATAGTGCCCCCAAAGGAAGTTCATCTGGGAATACGAGTGTTGGTAAATTCTTGAAATGTTTCATCCCTAGAGCTGTTCATCTGCCACTCCTTCATCAATCCATGATTAATTATTCAGGTTCTTCCGAGGTCCAAATTAGCCTGATGAAATTTTGAGAAGAAAAATATATGAAACAAGAGCCTTGCTTATAAAAAAGAATCTCAGAGTTGGGGAGATATAAATAATCTCAAAAGCACCCAGCCCCTTAGCAAACATAAAATAATTCATGGTTTAGCTGTTTATTATCTTCTGGACAATGCCTCCTAAATCTATATACCACTGGCTCTGACTCCCTTTCCTGGATCCGTTAAATATTTTTCCAGTCCCTGAATGTTTTGAAGCCCTGATACCCCTTCACACTCAACATTGTGTGCACCTGAATTTGTTACTTTCCTTCCTAAACATCCTATTTGTGCCCATGATGTTATTATGTTTTGTGCCTCCTAGGGCCTGAAATTCGGAGTCCTCTTGGTAGGAAAAGGCAGTCCTGAGAGCAAATAGCAAGATGAAAGCTATCGAGGAAGGGAATCCCAAGGAGGGCTTGAGGAACCATGCGTTGTTGGGAATAGATAAATGTTGTAAACATCATCAAAGATTTAAAGATGAATTGGCGGCATGGAGTCAGATTGTGGAGAGGCTAGGATACAAGGTTGAGAAGATAGACCCTAATTCTTCAGCCCCCAAGAAAGACATAGAAATTCCTGAATTTTGATCCAGATCAGAACAGATACGCTTTAGAGGGTTTTGGCACCAGTGTGAAGGACTGATGGGAGAAGGGAAAACTGGAGGAGGAGAGACAATTATTGAAATAATTCTCCTGAAAGATGTTTACCTCCTGAACTAGGGCAGAGGAAGTAGACAGAGGAGAATGTCAGCTCTTGACCTCCCTGGAGAGGGGGGGAGCGAGGGACATGTCTTTTCCTCACCTTCTGCACTCGGTAAAATGCTTTTGCCATACTGAGCTATAGAGAGGATTTGAGGATGAGAGGGCACTCTGAAATCCCCTAAGACTCTGAAATAAGGGCAGCCAAGTGGGAATTCATGGCCTGAGCCAGCAATTCCCTTCAGAGCTGCAGAACAAGGGTCAACTCAGCAAAATGCCCTGCCTAAAGCTAGCTAGAGAACTCCTGCTGTCATTCCCAGGATCTTATCTGCTAGTTCTCTCTGGTTCTCTTCCACAAGGCTAGTCCATAAAACATGGCCGACCCTCTCACCCCCCACTTTCGTTAAAGGCAAGAAAATTGTTTTAATGCTGTTTGCAACCCATGCAGAAAAAATATTTCCCAGCAGGTGTTTCTGAGCATTAAGCAGGTTTTGCTGCTGTCCCACCACACATCACTTTAACAGCCACTCCAGCAAATTGCTTAGTCCACGAATTCTCAGCTCCCTTGCTGCCTGCATTAAAATAAGAGAAGAAAATAAAGATCATTAAAGGCCCCTTCTCTTGATTATTTTTTTAAAAAGGGCATGATACATTTTGGGGAAGAGGGAATAAGCTGAAGCGCTGGTAAAACCATTATGCAAATCAGTAACTCCCCTCTTCTGGATGTTTATGTCCAGCCTTCTCCTACAGCCTGGGAGGAAGTTGAAAGGTAAGAATTCCTAAGATTTTATCTTGCTCGAAGTTGTCAAGACTTATAGCAAAATCCCTAGGCTTTGAAGGAGTTCCTGCAGTTATTACAGGGGATAGACCCCTTTTAATAGCTGTCATACTAAATATCTGCCCAGAATCTCACACACACAAATGCTAAATGTTACATGAGTTAACTCCTTTTGGTTGTAAGAGACAGAGACCGGTAGAGACCTAGCTTAGAAAAGGACACAGGTGGCAGTAAAGAAAACAGGGATTTCGCGGGAATGCGATAAAAGAAACCACAGTGTAATCTTGCTTCTCTGAGACAGGAACCAGATTAGAGATATTTGTAGGGCTGTCAGCAGTAGGAGTTCCTGGATCTGCAGTCTGCTGCTTCACCATTAGCTCAAATTAGATTTCTCCATTTCTGCTTCAAGTGTATTTCCTCCCATTACTATGTGTGTTCCAGACCTTCCACAACTTTTTCTCTGCCTCAGTTCTTCTGCTTATGGTTTTAGCTGCTTTCGTTTCTTCTTCTAGTGGAGATTATCCTTCCTTTGTTCCCTGTTCCAAATTCTCGAGACTGGTCAGAGGTTTTAGTCTCATGAGAATTCGAGGCATCAACCAGCTCATGAATTGGCTACTTTGGGACATATGTGTCACTCTGGCCCAACCAAAGTCATTGGATGATGGTGGTGGGGGTCATAGGTATGGAATGTGGCTTTCCCTCCATAAGGGCTATGGGCAGGTGGTTGTGCACAACACTATGACCCAAAAGGAAAGTCTCCTTCTTAGGGGTTAATTAAATAGCGTATAATGTTGGCTGGACTTGGTGGACCACACTTGTAATCCAAGTACTTTGAGAGGCTGAGGCAGGAAATCACTTGAGGCCAGGAATGTGAGACCAGGCTGAGCAACGTAGTGAGATCCATCTTTACTAAAAATTAAAAAATTACCCTGGTATGGTGGCATGGACCTGTAGTCTCAGTTACTTGGGAGGCTGAGGCAGGAGTATCACTTGAGCCCAGGAGTTTGAGGCTGCAGTGAGTTATGATTGCACCACTGAACTCTAGTCTGAGCAGCAGAGTAGGACCCTGTCTCAAAAGCAAACAAATAAACAAACAAACAAACAAACATAAAAGCACATGGTGTCAACATATAAGAGGAATTCACTGTTCACACTCAGATTGTTGATGTTTTTATATTTTCCTGTGGTTGTGAGGAGCTTTAAGATTTATGGGACAGGGGTTATCATTCCCTCTATAGAAACTTGGAAAGTGTGGAGTAGGGAAATCAATGATTTGCCCAAAACCATATAGGTGGGTCTTGAATATGAAGTTATCTTTGCGTTATGTCAACACAAATTAGTTTTTCAACAATATCTGGGGAGTACCTACCCTTAGTTAAGCTAAGTTAAACTCATAAAGTTACTTTCCAGGGGAAAGGCTTAAACTGTCCATGAACCTTACCCATGTTGCTAGCTAGACTGCCTGGTAGCTATCCTAAATCTGCTTTCAGTTCACAGAGGAATCTTTGTATTCAGTGGACTTTATCCCTCTCCTGTGAGATATACTAAACTTTGCTACTTGGAAGAAAAATGGTTTGCTTGCACCACTCTGAATGCTTTGTGTGTAATTGTCCCTGGCCCTAGCTCCTGGGGCTTCCCAGATACAGGAATTCTTGGAGAGTCTGGGAGCTCCACTTGTAGCCAGAAAGACTTTAGCTCCCTCAAGGCAGTGATTGCTCAAGTTATCTGAGTCTGGGCTCTAACCACTCCGGGCAGTTAGCAAGTACTTAAAGGACCCCTAACTGCTGTGGGTGGAATCTGAGGGATACTCTGTTGAGCATGGCCTTGACATCTTTGCTTGAGCGCTGTTGGGAAACTCTAGTGCCCAGTGATCCCACGGGCAGTGCTCATCTGGGCCAGGTGAGCTGTCAGGGAGGATTCTGGTCAACCCCCTTCACTGACTCTTATTACCGGGGCTGTTCTTTCTGGTGCCAAGTAAGTGTACTACCTGCAGATGGGGTCCTTGCCAGATATTCAAGGATTAGTGAGCAGGAAACAAGTCCCCGGGCCAGGCTGAGAAGACAGGGTCTTCCATTTGGGAAGGATGAGAGGATTGGAGAGGACAAAACCTTGGAGGATCTCAGCCACAGGCTTTTTACTGGAATCTGCTGTGGGGCCTCTAGTGTGCAGAGGACACAGACTCCCCACCCTGGCCCATGACACAGGCAGTCACACAGAACCTGGGAGTCACATACCCTGCTGACCACAGCTGATGCACACGCTAGACTTACCCTGTTGTTGCTTCCTCCCAACTTTCTCCAAAGTCTTCAGGAAGAGGAGCTACAGATGAACACATGCAGAAAGTGTCCGTATACATTTCCATCTGCTCCCATGGACAACGGCCTTTGAGTCAGACTTTATGGCTCTTTCTTGTCCTGTCATTATTCCCAACTCTCTGAGCAAGCAAATGCTGTCCCCTGGGCCTCAGTTCCCTAGATGGTAAGTTGACAGAACTGGACACATTGAATGCTTTGTGTATGAAATGTCCCTGACCCAGGTCTCTATGGTTCTTAATGCGACCTTTTCAATGTAATATTCTTGGCTTTTATTTCTTTCTCCCACCCCCCTGCTCCTGTCTCTTGTTAGTCCCATATTCCCCAGCCACCAGTTACCCCAGCCTATCCTCCCACCTCCGTCTCTCCCCTTCCTGCCATCCCTTCTCCTGTCCACACGCCCTTCCTCTGTTAGAGGAAGGAAACACAACTCTATTTTTGTTTCATCTACGGTGTGTGGCATAGCACCCGGCACATCCACATTCCACTCTTGCATCCATTCATTCATATATCTCATAAGCATTTGAGGAGCACCTAGTACCTGCAGGTCCCAATGGCTCTTGGTGAGTAAAACAGGTGGAGCCCGCTTGAATTCCGGGGGAAATACCCAGTGCTCACAAAGTTCGTGTTAAGCAAACGAGTTATCTTATGTCGATTTTTAGTTTCTGAGCCTCTCTTGATCCCTGCTATTACTCAGAGTGCTGCTGGTCCTTGACCCTGGAGGGGTACTTGAACTCCTGCTTAAGAGCCAAGACTCTTCAAGTTGCCATGTGAGAGTCTCCTCTTCATCTTGTGTGCTTGGGTTAGAAGCACCTGTAGGCCTAAGTCTGGGCGCACCCTGTTAACCACAGCAGGGAATTCAGCTCCGAGCCTGGAGGAGAGGGGGTGGGTGGGTGATGAGGACCCAAGACAAGGCCATGTGGAAGAGAGGACATAGAAGGGCAGGAGAGGAAGGAGGAGTATGGGCGTCAAAGGAATGGCTTTTGAGGATGAGGAGTTTTGAGATCAGGGATGTGTGCTGCCTGGCACTGGCTGTGTGACTCTGAGCAAGCTGACATTGTCTCTTATTTGTAAAATGAGGGTACAATCATCGGCAACTATGAGGATTAAATGAGATGAGGTACATCATGTGCTTCATGTCCAACTATTGAAATAGAAGCTCCATAAACAGTAACTATTGTCATTATTAGAGGATAAAGAGAAGAGGACATGAAATGAAGAGGAAAAAATGAAATGAAGAGGAAAAAATGGGGGGAACATCAGCAGAAAGGTAGGGTAAATGAATCTGCGATTTCCCTCAGTGAGTACAGCCACTGGGCCTGTTGGGTCTTGGCCGGTCGGTGCAGTGGAGGGGGCTTGACCTTCCCTAGCGGTGTGAGACTGTGTCTCTGTGTACAGGCCTCAGCAGTCATTCCAGGTCACCTGGAAACAGCAGGGACCCTTGCTGGCATCATTGCATCTGAAGATTTTAACAGAATTTTCGGTGTTCAGAAAGGGAGACCTTAGGACACTGTCTTTACTTAGATATTATGAAAAGGATTCATTCTGAAAATAATACTTTACTAGATACTGAAGTTGAAAGCAGGATCCTAGGCTAGTATGCCTTAATGTGTGGCCCAGAGCATCAGAAGCACTCCTAGTGTTTATTAACAAGCAGATACCTGGGGTCCCGCACCAGACCCACTGAGTCAGAAGCTCTGGGGATGAGGACCAGAGTGTCTGCATTCTTGTCAGGTTCTCATGCCGTTGCTATGGACATTGAAGTTTGAGTACCACAGTCCTGATCGGTTCAGAATATTAAGAAACTGACAAAACAATCAAATAGCGTCATACTATTAATAACAATTAACTGCAACTTGTGATAACCATTTTAATTCCTTCAAAGGAGAGAAAAAAATGAAGGGTCAGAACACAAAAAAGGACAATACAGAAAGGTTGTAGGAAGCTAGATTTTGATTCAATCTATGTAAGACATTCTTGTTGAGTAGCTTGTCCTCAAATAGCATCCTTTGGAATGTAGCGATCTACCCATCTTTAGAGGTGTTCGAGGAAATCAGACAGGCTCAGCCTAATTTCCTTGCTGTGGCATCTTTTATCCCCCATGGTTAAGCTATTTGACTCTCAAAGGCAGGCTTAACTCCAAGCAGACTTGGAGCTTAATGCCCTGCTGTGGCTAACAGGGTGCGCCCAGAGTTTAGGCTTATAAGAGTTTCTAACCCAAGCACATGAGATGAAGAGGAGACCCACACAAGGAAACTTGAACAGTCTTGACTCTTAAGCAGGAGTTCAAGTACCCCTTCAGGGTCAAGGACCAGCAATATTCTAAGTAATACCAAGGACCAAGAGTGGCTCAGAGAACTTAATTCCCCTCAGACCCTGAACCACTGATTCTCTAAGTGAGGTTCTGGAGACTAGTTGCTTTAACATCACTTGGAAATTTAGGAAATGCAAATTCTCAGCCTACACCCAGACCCACTAAGCCAGAGACTGATTTAATTGGTATCTATGCGGGTCCTAGACTGTAGGTGGGAGGATTTTTCCCACCTCCCAGATGATTCTAATTTTCAGCCAGGGTTGAAAATTGCTGTCTTCGGGCAGTGGTTCTCCAACTTGAATATGCATCAGAATACTACCTGGGGGCCTTGTGGAAACACATATCTCTGGGCCCTACTCCCAGAGTTTCTGATCCAGGTACCATGGACTGGTGTCTGAGTTCCTAGTTGATGAGCACAGTAAACTGATATCTAATGCTTTGGGGTGTTTATTCTTCCCTGGCCACAGGTAGTTTTTTCATATGTATTCGTGGATGAGCACTCTGTTGAATACTTAAAGGGAACTTTGTGCATGAACTCAGGCTTGTTTGTGTAGGTTCCTCCTCTGCAGTATTCTGTGTAGCTCAGCGGCCTTGGTCTCCTCAGACATTCAACTATCTCCATTCTGGAACCCATCGGGCTCTGCCCAGGTTCCCCTAGAAACTGTCTCCAGGTAGAAAGCTGGGGAAGTCACAGGGCTTACTTTATTTGTCTTACGTCTCTCAGAGATCACTATTTCCACTGCCTGATGTTCACTATCTTCAAAACTGTTGTTTCATACATTTTGTCATTTTTGTTTGTTTCCAGCAGGAAGGTAAATCTAGTCTCCCTTTCCCCATCTTGGGTAGAACCATATTACCATGTACATTTATAAACGATTGCTGTCAGCTGTTGAGGGAGCATGACCTGGGAGCAGGGAGGATGAAGCTTGGAGACCAGCAGGAGGCTGGCCGTGGCAGTCCCAGGGAAGCTGTCGATAGAGATGCGGGTGGCAGCAACAGCGGTGGAGGTGAACGGAAGTGGGAGGCATTTGAGTTGCATTTTGGAGTCATCGCTCCAAATAATGGGAAGGGATTTCTGATGCCGGAGTTCTATGCAGAGTGCTTATCTTTGTAAACCTACCTGTCTCACCTGTTGTTTATCCATGATTTGAAATCGGAGTCTCCTATTAGGTTACAAACTTTATGGGGACAGAAGCAATTCTGCCTTGTTCTTTGCTTTATAATCAGAGAACCGAGCTTATAGCATATATGCTATAAAACAGGAAAGTAGGAACTGCAAGAATCTGTTGCATGAAGACCTAAATGCTTCCTCGTGGTCCTCTCCCTTAGAGCAGACATTTTCAGCCTACCTCTTCTGTTGCTTGTTCTCAGATCCCCACTTGATCATCCTCTTGTTCCTATAGCTTGCTTAGAACCCAGCAGCACCCTCATTGCCTGAGAATTGGTTAAAAATTCAGAATCTTAGGTCCCACTCTACACCTACTGAATTAGACTTTGCATCTTAAAAAAGACACTGTTATTTTTTCTGTGTAGCTTATCATGTATTTGGTCTCTGTTGCTGTGTGCAGCAAAGAGTAAAAGGCATAAGGAAAAAGATTGCTCAGGTAATTTTTATACATATTTGCTTTTATACATATTTAAGTCTGACCCTGACCTCTTCTAATGCCTCCTGATGCCAAGTTGTGGGGTAGGACTCCTTCCTAGTCCCTGCTTCTTATCTAAATATTCTGTTCATGCCTACCCCAACCAGTGAGTGTTTCCAATCTCGGGTCAGTGTCTTTGCAGATGAGTCTGTTGGTTTATCTGTGTGCCTCTCTTTTTCTCTCTCAACATCTGACGCTTTAAGATCACCTTTAGTGTCTTTGAAGTCTACAAGGATTCCAGAAAACCCCAGAATTAATTCCAACGGGAATAAGTACTGAAATCCGGGAAGAGGAGAGCAAGGGAGGATATTCCATGGCGTACAGAGAAGGTAGATGTCAAAACCAATTAGAAGCAACAAGGTTCAAAAAACTAGAGGGCACCAACCTGAAAGGCTCTGTGCTCAGGGATTTGAGGATAAATGGTTTTTTCACAAAGGGTAATTAACTCATGGAGTGGGTTTCCGGAGGCAGCTGGGAGGGCTGATCGGCAGTGACAGAGCTTGGGAATTGCTTTCACAGCTCTTGCCCTGTTTGGCTGGAAAATGCTGAGCGAAGTTCCCACAGAAGGCATCTGGGAGAAAACAGCACGACTAGTAGCTGAAGAAATGAGAAGAGGTGACTGGATCGGGAGGGCATGGAGGCTCCTTCACCTGGAGCATCCTCCTTGAACACCTATATTTGTGTTCACATTCTGTGACTAATAAAATGCTTTCACAGACACAGTTTTATTCAATGCAGCGACTGTGATGTAGAGAGCAAAGGTAATATTATTATTGTTATGGAAGCATGAATTCCTCCCTTCACTATTTTAGTCAGAAAAATGAGGAAGCTGTGGCTCAGAGAATGAAATGAATTGCCCCAGGAGGCTCTGTCATAAGCCCAAGGACCTAGGAATCCTGAGACCTTTAGTCTTGTCCTTTCTTTACAGCTCATTGTGTATTGGTTTTTAGTTGCTCTGTGCAGCAAGGAGTAGAAGTCATAGGAAAAAGAATTCATTTTGCATTGAGTGGGATACTGTTACCTCTGAGTTCTTTGTTTTCTCACTGGAACTTTCTACTGTATGAAGAGGAGAAATATTAGGGACCCAAATCATAGAGCTGAGTAACATTCTCCAGTTGTTGATCACATGCTGGGCTCCATGTTGTTTTTAGATACTTTCTCATTTAATCCTCATAATAACCCACTGAAGTGGGGGTTATTATTACCATATGACAAATAAGCAGACTAAGGTGGGGAGAGTTATTTGCCTCAAGTTACATAGACAGAAGTGATTCCAACCCAGACCCCACTGACTGAGATTTTGAGTTCTTTTTCCTTCAATGAGCTTCTCTCAAAATGTGGCTGCAGGACAGGGTGAAGCCTCTAAATTGTTTGCTGCCTATCATCGATGACATAAGGAGTTTGAGCTGGTGTGCGAATCAACTACATCATTAGGTCAGGTCTTTAGGCCAGATGACATTTTTCTGGAGGAGGGGAGAGGCAAAATTCTCTTGATAGAGGAAGTGGTGCATTGATCTATACCTCCTCCAAGCTCCTCATCTCTTTGCAGGTGGGTACAACCATCTTGAAAACTGGCACTTAAAAAAATAATTTATTATAGAGTTGTGGGATACAAATGAGGATTTACTACATAGGAAGGCTACATGCAGGTGAATTTTGGGCTTCTAGAAGACCCTCACTCCCCCTGGTAGTGGACCAGGTACCCTTTGTGTTGTGTTTTCACGGGCCCTTAACCCTCCTCTCTCCCTCCCTCCCCTAGCAGTGCCCAGCAACTGTCAATCCCACCCTTGTGCTAATCTGACAAGTGACCAGGGGAGCCCTCACTTATGAATGAGAACGTGAGATATTCACTTCTTTGTTTCTGTGATAGTTCACTTAGTATGATGGTCTCCAACTGCTTTCAATTTGTTGCAAAGTCCATGATTTTATTCTGCTTTATGGCTGCCTAATAGTCCATCGTGTATATGTACCACATTTTCTTTATCGAGTCTACTTTCTATGAGCAGCAGGGTTAGTTCCATGTTTTTGCTGTTGTGAATAGTGCAGCAATAAACATGCATGTGCAGGTGTTTTTTTGGTAGCGGGTTTATGTCCCTCTGGGTATATTCCCAAGACAGGCATTGCTGGATTGTATGGAAGTTCAATGTTTAGTTCTCTCAGGAATCACCACACTGCTTTCCATAGAGGATGGACTAGCTTACATTCCCACCAACAGTGTAGGAGCATACCCTTTTCTCTGCAGCCACATTGAAAACTGGCACTTTGAGTAGCACTTCCTTAAGTTTTACTGCCCATAGAGTCCTAGAAGCAATTCTGTTAGAGATTCTACCTTAAGAGAAGATGTTTTGCACTGGCTATTTTTTGCACTTTGATCTGAAAAGAGAATGTTAAGCTATAGGGCTCACACGAATTAATGCTTGATTGGATTGATTTATGTTTCTCATTCAATACCTTTTTTTTTAGTGCCTTTATGTGCCAACTGTGTAACCCCACCTAAATATACTTAAATCACTTGTACTGTTTTAATTTTCACAGCTTAAGGGTCATTGAATTGTATGTGAGAACCCAAGGCCACAGATAGATGAAGGAGCCACATCTTGCTTTATTTGAACTTTCTCGGTGTGTGTGTGCATGTGTGTGTTTGTGGGTGCCCAGTAAGTTTTGTGGACTCACTGAGTGTATAAGGAAATTCTCACTGACTGACAGTGAAGGGAAAATAGTTGAGCCATACCAGGTTAAATTTCTTGTGGGCAGGAATTAACATCTCTATTTTGGATTGACCATTTTATAGGTGCTTTTGTGAATGATGTTGATTAGTACATGCCCAAGGTTCTATCTTCAAAGTGGCTTTAGATTATTACACAGGGGTTGAATGGGATTTTTCTTTAGATGGTAAAAAGAAACATTAGTAGAGAAGATTGTTTTTATTGCAGAGTCAATAATAATAATTTTCAACCCAAATATGCATAAAGTTAATAAGCCAAAGTTATGCTGGGAAGACCAAAGTCACACACTGATATTTTAATCTATATTACATGGAAACTCTACCAAGTTTTAAAATTTGAACCATGTTCTCTCTCAGACTAAGCATATTACAACTGGAAGTTAGGATTCCATCTACTTCTTGCAGTCTTTCCTTTTATAGTTTTGGTTTTAATTTTCATGTTCTTGGCACTTTCTGGAACAATATCTAAGTCATGGAGAAGCCCTGGGGCTCTATTTAAAGGAACAGCTAGTCACCTTACCTTGCAAGTGTGGGAGATCATAACAGTCTGTAAAATTGCTCAACTGGAAAACAAAGGAACTGAGCCTGTGGAAATCACTGGTCAATTAAATTCATGGGGACATAAATAACATCCCATGTCGATAGAGGTTTTATGTCAGCACTGGGACTTGGTTGCTGGGGACGTTTTCAGCAGTTTTCTCTCTGGCTAAGGAGAGTCAGGCTGTGTTGGACATCTTCTTCCTGCCTTCTTCCCTAACACATGTCATTAGTGTCACTAAGTGATTATTGAAAAATGTTTATTCATCTTCCCATCCAGCCTTTGTGAAAGCAAGGCCACATATGCCGTCATCCCTGCTGAGCCCCCAGCACATGGCTGTGTGGCTGGTAGAGTGTGGGTGCTTGCTCAGCATCTGCTTCTATTTAGTGAGTGTGAAGGAAGAGACAAGGGAGTTCAGCTCCGGATGAGGATGGGACAAGGAGTGTTGAAGTTTGTGAAAACATGCTTTTTATTGCTGACATCCAAGGAAATGCTGAACACTGCAGACCACTGGCCCCATAGCTTTCACATCTGCCACGGAAATTTTCCTGATGGGGTCTTTTTTAATATCATCTTCCTCATCTAATGGCCAGAAGTTGGCTCCGAAAAATGAATGTGCACTTTAATTCAGAGGATTACCCACATCCTCACTTCATGCTGCCTGTTGCCTTTGAGATTTTTGCCTGTACTTGCCTTTTTCATTATCATCTACCTCCACTACCGTGGATGTGTGACAGCGTGTCTTGCAACATGAGTTTTCTTGTGCTTTCAGTGGCATTTGATGGGACAATGACAGAAAGGTCTCCATTTGCTCCAATCAGCTACATGCCATCCAGTAGAACATCATGTCTTTGGAGGATGGGGCAGAATAAGATACATGATTTTGTGTTTGAAAAAGAGTATTTCATATTCCATTGACACTGGAAATCTGGACATTTGGTCACTATGTGAGATTAGATTTGCTGCAGTCAAATATCATAATTATGGGGGGAGATCTTTTCTTTTATTCTCATAGTTTAATCTCTTTTTTTTTGCCTTTTTTTTTCTTTCTCACTTGACCAGTGATTTCCACGGGCTCAGTTCCTTTGTTTTCCACTCATTGTTCTTTTTCTCCCCATCCTCAGAAGGTGGAGAGCACTCTTCTCAGAGCAGTAGTTAATACCTATGGTTCTGCCTGAGCAGACCTACCATCTTTGGTGGACTTCAGGACCCTATCCCGGCCTCCTTGATGTGACTCTGTCTCTTATCTCTTCTTTCTGACCGGACCGAGACCCAGACATTTCCATAAGAGGGCTTAGTTGGCCAAATGAGATGATCTGGGGGAAGACAGTGACCCAGGGGCCAGATGGGTGAAGCAATCAGGAGAGGTCTATGCCATAGTTAGCTGGCATCAGGGGAGGTCTTTGTGGGTAAGTGGCTGAGATCTGTGGAGTTGGGCGTTTGGCGTCTGGGAAGTAGTCATTAATCAGCTCCAGGGAATGGGGTAAAACTGGGGTAATTTCATTATTTGATCTCTATTTCCTATCTCTGGTTTGATCTGTGACTCTGGGTGTTTCCTCAAACCCTGCCTCACTCTAAGATTCACCAGGGTAGGATTGAAGAGGTATTCTTCACCTCTGTATTCTTCAATTTTAGCAGACTACCTGGCACTGAGTAGGTGTTCAGCACATTTCTGCTGAAATTGAGCTGGAATTCTCTCTATCACCATCTCTTAGGGACCTCTAAACTTTAATTTATGGACTCAAATTCTGTTCATTCCCTTCAAAGTAACTGACCTTCAGGGAAAAGGTCAACATTTGCTATTTTGGTATCAAGCTTATCCTGACTTTTCTTGAGGACCATCCTGTTTCTCTCCAAAACTCAGGGTCCTTTTTAAATGGAGTAAATGAAGCTTAATGAACACCTTTATTGGAGTTTATGTAAACACCATACCAAGGCCTTGCCAATCCAGAGTTATGGTGGAGGAGCAGAGAGGGTTTTTGTGTAGTGGAAGGCACTACTCGCACTCTCCGTGATTATGTGGTGTGCACAAAGTCCAGAACTTCTGTAATTTAGACTTCTGACAAGCTCTGGATTTCTGCTTTGGCGTATCTGTTGTTTCAGACAAAAGATGAAGCAGACTTTGTACATTAATAAAAACAGCATCCCAAAATAATAGTACTTACTATTTATTGCACACATTCTATAAATCAGGTAATCTAACAGGTGTTTTATTAAAATCATCTCATCCAGTCTTCACAAAAATTCCATTAAATACCACTAACCCTGTTTTACAAATGGGAAAATGAGATTTAAGAGCAAGAGGCTGATGCCCTCAGCCATGCTGCTTGGATTATTCTGTTTAGTGATGTGCCAGCCACCACGCTGTCCTGTGGATAAACAAAAGTAGGTTAAAGCATGGGTTTTGTGGCACTCATGGGATCACTGGGAAGGCAGACCTCGCGTTTATGAGCTGATTATAAACATGATGTAAGATATGATGTAATGGAGTTTTAAATTAAGTGCAATTAAGTGCTCAATGGATGGAATAGACCAGTGGTTCTCAAAATGTAGACCTCAGACCAGCAAGATCAGCATTCTGGGCATTTGTTAGACAAAAATTCTCAGCCCCCACCTCAGACCTGCTGAATCAGAGACCCTGCGGATGGGGCCTACTCTCTGCCTTGCAGGTGATTTTAATACACACTAAAATTTGGGACCCACTGGTAGACTATGGGTGTTAAGGTCAGTTTATTAGTTTCCTAGGGTTGTCATACAAATGACACAAACTGGGTGGCTTAAAACTACAGAAATGTATTCTCTCACAGTTCAGGAGGCCAGAAGTCCAAAATAGAGGTGTCATCAGGCCTAGTTCTTTCTGGAGGCTCTAAGAAGGAACTGTTCCCATGTCACTTACCCAGCTTCTGTGGCTCCTGACAATCCCTGGCATTCCTCAATTTACAGCAGCATCACCACAGTCTCCATCTTCTCATGACTTCTTCTCCCTACATATCTCTATGTGTTCTTTATTCTTATAAGGCCACCCGGGCTCACCCTAACCAATGTTGACTTTGACTTAACTGCATCTGTCAAGTTCCTATTTTCAAATAAGGTCATATTCCGTGGTTCTAGGTAGACATGAATTTTGGGGAACACTATTCAGCCCAGTATAGGCAGTTAGAGTGAAGAGGGCTAAGTTGTATAGAACTCCAGGGAAAAGCTTTAGGAATGTCTTTGAGGAGCTGATCCGAGTGGATGAAAAACGTGGATATTTTGTGACTGGTCGGTTCATCATAGGAGTGAAGGCTAGTGAATAAACACAGACTAGTTTGAGGGGAAATGTGATGTTGGGGCATGGACAAGGTTGAAATGAAAACACAGTTGTTGATGTAATTTTTTTTTCTTTTTGAGTTGGAGTCTCACTCTGTCACTCAGACTGGAGTGCAGTAACCACTCCCGGCCACCTCAGCCTCACCTGCTGGACTCCGGCGATCCTTCTGCCTCAGCCTTCCTACAGGTGCGTACTACCATGCCAGGCTAATTTTTTGATTTATTGTAGAGATGAGGTCTCACCAAGTTGCCCAGGCGGGTCACAAACCCGCGGGCTCAGGCAATCTGCTCACCTCAGCCTCCCAAAGTGCTGGGATTACAGGCTGAGCCACTGAGCCCGGCTGATGTAATGTTAACACAAATAAAAATTAGTAACTGGTTGGGCATGGTGGATCGTGTCTGTGATTCCAGTACTTTGGGAGGCAGAGGGAAGAGGATTGCTTGAAGTCAGAAGTTTCAGACCAACCTGGGCAACATAGTAAGACCCAGGTCTTTTCAAAAAATTAAAAAATTAGTCAGGTATGGTGGTACCTACCTATAGTCCCAGCTTATAGGGAGACAGGTCCCAACTACTCAGGAGGCTGAGGTGGGAGGACTGCTTGTGCCCTGGAGTTCACGCCACTGCACTCCAGGCTGGGTGACACAGAGTGAGACTCTGTGTCAAGAAAAAGTTACTTAGATTCCCTTTATTCTCACATTTAGCTAAATTACATTTATGTTGTGAAATTGCTTGCCTAGGCAGTGAAGGTGAAGAGGACTGTATCTTCTGATATAGTCTATAGGAAAATTCTGTCGTGTTATTCTAGTAACTTTAACACTGTTTTTTAATTTGACAAATTGTTGGGAACTTTTATTTGATTTGTCACTGGCTAGCCAATGTCCCTCTCTGAGGCACGATTTGCTATGGGGAACTGCGTCAAACCATTCTGATGACTTTCCCAGTTATGTTCACAGGCTTAAATCATCTCAGAATCTGCTGAACTCACGCCAATAGCATTCAAGATTTCCAAGCTCTTACAGTACTGTCTGAAGTTTTAAAATATTCGATATCTCTATCATCAAATGTGTCACAAAAAACAGTTTATTGGAATGTCACCTGATTAGGTCAAACTTAATACTTCAGGTCAGAAGAAAGGAAACACGACCCTGTTGCTGGATTGCCTGTTTCTAATTTTGGCTCTGTCTCTTAAATTTAAATAATTTTTCTGTGCCTCACTTTATATCTCTATAAAATGAGGATAATTATATTGATGTTTATAGTCCTCAAATAAGTTAATATGCCTTTAGCATTATTCATAGTGTGCGATAATTCTCATTTTTATGAATAAAATTAATGTTATTAAAATGTCCAAGATGGATGAGAATTCAGAATGGCTTTTGTTGTTGTTTGTTTGTTATTATTTTCTGATTCAGGGTCTCACTCTGTTACCCATGCTGGAGTGCAGTGGCACAATCACAGCTCAGCTGATCACAGCCTTGACTTCCTGGGTTCAGGCGATTCATCTGCCTCAGCCTCCTGAGTAGCTGGGATTACAGGCGCACGCCACCATGCCTGGCTGTTTTTTTTTACTTTTTGTAGAGACGAGGTCTTTTTGTGTTGCCCAGGCTGGTCTTGAACTCCTGGGCTCAAACAATTCTCTCACCTTGGTCTCCCAAAGGGCTAAGTTTACAGGCGTGAGCTACCAGAATGTTTTAACAACTCATTCCATTAAATGAAGGTGAAATTCCTAGCAGTCACATCTAGGATGTCATGTGACCCAAATCACTTCTTGGGTCCTGTCTGTCGTTTGTAACCTCTCTCCTGCTGCTGGAGGGCCTAATAGAACCCGCTACATGGACACAATTCATAGTTCTTGGCCAGTATTCATGGTAGACTCTCTTACTGCCAGCCCTTCTGCTTTTTCATTGTTTTTTGTTGAACCCAAATCTTACAGCAGGGGTCCCCCAGAGGCTGCGCCAATAGCTACATGAGATCAAACTCCCAGGGAAGAGCAAGCTGCTGGTGGAAGGTCACAACCTCAGGGTCTACATAGGCATCACACATTTGTCCACTAGAGTGTCAGTAACAGGTGCTAGTGTCAGGGATGCCCTTTCCTTTGTTGAGGTCCTCAACTACTCAGGCAATAGCCACATAAGAGGAAGGACTTTTGGGGGAACTGACTGGCAGAAACACTAATGACAAAGAATTTATGCTATCATGGGCCAGGAAAGGTCCTAGAGGTCTCCCGATGGCGCCAAGCATGTAACTTGTTAGTTGCTGGATGGTGAGAGAGAGGGGGAGGTGGTGAGGTCTTGGGGAATGTGCTGTTTACCTAGTAAAAAGTATTGCAATATTTTCATAAGTGGAGGAGTTATTTTCAGTGAGTCCTGAGTGAGCTTTTGCCCTGGGTGTGGAGACGACACAGCTATGCAGATAAGGCCGAGCCCATCTCTAAAGGTCTTGAATTCTGGCCTGTGGGGTTGAACTTCCTCCAGTGGGCACCAGGAAGTCGATACTGGCAGCCTACCTTGCTCTTTGATTCAAGCAAACAGATTTCTAAGCCAGGACTTAACTGAAATAAAAAAGATGTAGCTATTTTTTCAAGGAAGGATTTTGCTTTAAAACATTCTTATTTGTTTGGCTTTTCCTCTGTTTATCTGTTGGCACCACTCTTTTGGAGGTTAATGTGAGTTCTAGAGAGAGGAGAATGGATTACAATATTTAAGCCTTTGCAGATGCAAGGCTTTTTCTGATAATGATTTGGGATTTAATAAGTCATTAAAAATTCTCCAACAAATGCTTTGCAGGTGGATATTAAAAAAAAATTTAAGAGGGAGGCTGGGGAAAAAAAAATGATCCTTAATCTTAGGTAAATATCTTATCCAGTTTGGAGAGACACGACTGTCAGTCTTGCTGCTGCTAATTATCCCCCGTACTGAAAATGCTAGCTGCTCATTTAGACGTTGAGTATCAGCATAAGGATGGAAAAGTTGCTTGATGGACAGCCACTCTCCTTCTTCAGTCACTGGTCTCTGACTCTGCCCCTTCACTGAGGAGCCTGCAAAGTTTGATTTGGGCAGAATTATATGAAGGGCATATTTTCCAGAAGTCTAGGACAAGCCTGAAGTCTCTACTGGAAGTTATTTTTATCCCCCACATGCTCCACCAAATAGCAATGGAATGGTGGGGAGTGAAGGTTGTACATGTATTACAGCAGTTAAGAGCATGGGTTTCTGAATCAGTTAGCCTGGGTTTGGATCCAACTTTTAAAAGAGAAGTGAAGAAAAACAAGTTAGAATAATTCTTAATCTTAGGGAGAGAACTTCTCCAGTTTTGGAAAGATGTCGCTATCTGTCTTGGTGTTACTAATTATACAAAATACCTCATTGGGAACTTGGGGAAGTCATTTGACCACTCAACATGTCAGTTCCCCATCTGCAAAATGAGGATAAAAGTATCTGTCTTATAGGGCTAGGATGAGGATTTAAAAAGTTATTGTGATTATCTCTAACCTAGCAAAATTTCACTTTTGGGGGATGGAGGCTGGAGGGTTTCAAAGCCATTTCTACCCATTTTACAGCTATGAACCATTGTGTGTGTGTGCCTGTGCATATGTAGTTATGTATCAGCCAGGGACCAATCAGAAGACAGCAGTCATACAGTAATTTGAATAAGGAAAGCTTAATGTGAAGAAGCAAGTTTCATAGAGGGTTGGAGTAATGAAAGATTGTCTAGTAAGTAGTAAAGAGATTGAGAAATGATCCAATGTCCTGTCAACGATTGCTATAAGCTGACAAGTAAAAAGCAACCAATGTTAAGAAACTTCAGCAGTCAGAATCTTTAATAATAAAAAAAAAAGATTCTACCAGAAAACCTCAGTGAATACTCTACTAATTGATAGTTAGAATTGGGGAAACAAATAAGTCCTACCTTTGCTTTTAGTGAACACTTATCTGATATCTTTTTAAAAAGAAGTAAAGAGAGCTCTAAAGAAGATAGGAATATCAGATCTAAGGAGCAGTCACTACCCTTAGGGCTGAGATAGAGTGTCACAGGAAGAGACCCTCTCTCCCTCTATGCTGAGACCCAGATCTTGTTCAAAAGGCTTTGACTTACTGAATGGCAGAGAAGTCACTGGGGTGCTGCACTGGCAGAACTTGCTAGAAATCTGATCTCCGAAACTTGTAGATGATGTGCTCCCTGTGGTGCTGGAGAAAGCTGTCACAGAGAGGTGTCTCCCTGGAGGCACTTTGTTATAAACGTCCCAAGCATTAATAACTACTGTACACTTCAGAAGCATGGTGCTCAGGAAGCTGCCTGCACTGGGGGAGCCGAATGCTGGGCAAGCTGTGCATGCTGTAGAATCCAGATGCCGGAGAAGCTGCTTGCATGGCAGGACCTGGGCATGGGAAGGCACCTGTGCTACAGAAACCTGCCCTGGGTGAACAAAAATCCCTCTTCCAACCGAAGTCACTTCAGTGCCCTCCACTGACAAAATGTGGTAACACTTTGCAAGTGAAAACTATTTAAAGAACCCAGCTTCTTCTTCACAGAGCAGGCAACGAAGGATGACTTTGGAACTGAAAGGCAATACATTGACAACTGGTACAAATGGTGAAGAGACAAATTTCTTCATTCTGAGTATCTGTCACCAAGCTCAGTTTTCTGCTTGCCTGGTGTAAGACTTCTGAACAATACACAGTAGTAACTGTAACATAGTAACCCCAAATCCAAGAGGGCTTGTGAATAATGTTTACCTATTCCAAAGAAATCACCTGGAAGTTCAGCAGGGAAAGACACTGGTTTATTCAAACTTACAGGAGGCACTGATGGTGTCAGGTCGGTGACGAATCCACACCTTGGGGCACTTTTGCAACGAAGGCAAGCAAGTTAATCATTCAAATTCCTGTCTGGTGTGTATAATTTCATTGATTAAGCGTGGGGACTATATTGTTTTCAGCTTTGTTTGGTCACCTTCATCCCTTGACTCATTACTGGGAATAAGCAGACCCTTCAGATACCAGCCTTGGCCAGAGGCCGCTCCCTAAAGGAGGGGCAGGAAGAAGCCATGCATAGGGGGAAACAATCTGGACAGTACCTCACAGCAACGAATACTCAGCATTCCCTACTAAATATTTCCTTTTCCCCTGGTGTTTAAACTTACAATTTTAAGTAATGTCTTCCTTTTGTAAGGTGATTTGAATTGGAGACTATTTGTGTAATCTCTCATGAGAATGAGGCCTGATAGTGATAAAATGTGGTTGTTGCCACAATTAACAAATTGATTAAGCTGGGGAAAGAGAATGCATTTTTTTTTGCTGCTTCATTTCATTAGAGAGGACATTCTTTTAGAATGAACCTTGTTAGGGGTATAAACACTAGGGAACTTTTATCCCATTAATGCGTTCTTGCAATCTGATAGTAGCTTTTTAACCCAATATATCCTTTTTGTTTGTTTGTTTTGCCTTGTTCTGAATTACTTAAAGGCATTAAACAAGAAATAGAAGCGATTTAAATTTATTTCTTGGACAATGTGGGGCCAGTGAGAATTTCAAGTAGAACTGTGATGTAATTGAAGTTCTGTGACAAGGTCTGTATGATACCTGGTGTACAGTAAGTGCTTAATAAATGATGGCTTCTTGGATTGTTGATGATGTGAATCTCCTCTGTGGTATCTGAGTGATAAGTGATCACCCTCTGAGAGAGGTCACAAAGGGCCTAGGCAGAAACAATCAGAAGCAAAACCAGACTAATTTGTTGGTAGCATCAACTAAACAGGACTAGATAGAAGAAGGGAGGGTGGCTTGGATTCCTTGGCCCAGACTCTGCTTTAAGCCTCTAGAGCTCATTTAGGAGTCTAATTAGACCAGAAAGACCTTGTCTATTGACCCAAGAGTAGAGGTGGAAAGAAAGGGCCTGATTAATTTAATGCCTGGAAATGAGGAGTGGGGGAGAGAAAGACAAATGCCACACGAAGACAGTGAGCTGCTGTAAGCATCTTTTCTTCTCTCTTTTCTCTTCCTGTAACTTTTCCTATGCTTCCAAATGAAGTTATTAAAAGTAGGGATGCCAATTTGCATTTATTTTTACAAGTGTTTATTGAATGCTTCTGTGTGTGTGTGGGGGGTTGTATAAGGTGCACAGGTGAGGGTCCTATGGCCCCTGAGTCAGAGCTGGGGGCCTTGAAGGAGTACCAGGAGACACACAGACCAGCTCATGTCGAGATATATATAATAAGCATCATAGTAGCCTAACCAGCATCTGATCCCACTGCTTCTTGGAAAACACTTCCCCCATGGTCATCTGTGACCTCTTTGTGCCTGAATCCAAAGGATGAATACTTAACCCGTTTTACTTGACTTTCAGCAGTCTCTCCTTGAAATTCTCTTTCCTTGGCCAGAATGGCATACTCCTCTTTAGGGCTTCCTCTTTGCTGTCTTCTTTCTGGAATGTTCTCCCTGTGTATCCTTTAGATGTTTGCTTTCATCATGGTCCTTGTCTATCCTCATGTCCTATATGAGGAAGAACCCAAAATACTGGAATTTATTTATAAAAAATTGTGTATTTATCCTTACATGTTTAAACTTCCGTCACCTTCAAAGTATTCTCTGATGCAATACACCTATCAAGACGCTTTTTTCTCTACTCAAAACAGTTTTTGAACTCGTCAATTTTGATGACTTTTAGTGCTTCTGCCATTTTTTGTTTCACCTCTTCCACATCAACAATACGTTTCCCACTGAGGACTTTTTTCATCTGGGGAATCAAACAAACAATAAGTCCCTTGGGGTGAGATTGGGCAAATAAGGAAGGTGGGAGGGGTGGGTCATGCTGTTTTTGGTCAAAAACTGAGCACTCAGTGCTTTGTGGGCAGGTGCATTGTCATGGTGGAAGCACAAATCACCTGTTTCCCACAACTTAGGATATTTCTTCTGCAGTGCAGTCTCTCTCACAACAGTGCTAGCTGGTATACTGATGCTGATGGGTGCTTAGAACACTACAAGAAGTGGGGAAACCTGTACTACAAAGTGCCGCCGACCAAAAGAAAATTCAATTTTTGGGAGGTGTCCCCCTTCATAACTTTTCTGGTTGATTCAATCTATTTGCAGTGCTTAGATTACCATTCACCCACAGCTAAGGATATCCAAATTGAAAATTTAAGCCCAGGTCATTTTCTTCAACTCCAGCACCATTCATCTAGCCATGGGCTGATTGGACATCATGTCTGGAAAATCTCACAGATATCTTATTTAACTCATTCCAAACTGTTCCTATACCAGTTTCCCCCATCTTGCTCCATAGTACTCACATACAAACAATTGTCCACACCAGAAATCTGACCACTGTCCTTGACTCTCACCCCACCTTCACCTAAGCAGGGAGTGATCATGCTGGTTTTACTTCCTTAATAGCTCTCAAACCAGTCCACGCCTTTCTATCATCACAGAACTCTGTTAAGTGGAGGCCACCTTCACCTGTTGTCTTCATTTCTACAACAGCTTGATCTCTTAATCTACATTCTTCGCAGAAGGGTTTTACTATACACAAGTAGGAGTGGGTATTCTACAATTTCTCAGCAGCTTGCTCGTGTCCTCGGGATCAAGTCCTATCTCTTTCATATGGTCCACAAGCCTCTCTGTGAGTGGAGCACTGTTTCTTTTTTCAGCCGTCCTCTCATCACTCCAGCATCCTCTTAAATTCTCTGCTCCACCTACATTAAACTGTTGTCTACATTATTCCTTCAACACACCATTCTCTCTCTGCCTACAGTGGCCTTTCATTTATCCATTTCATTTGGAAAATTCTCACTTCTTCGAATGAACTCAACTTAGATGGATGGGTGTCACTTCCTCCAGGAAGCCTTGGTTCCCACCCCACGCTAACCCAACAAATCTGGATGGGATCACGTATGTAGTTCTCAGAATATCCTGTGTTTGCTCCTGTCTTATTCCTTACTGTAACATTTTGAAGATGTCTTTCTACTCCACCTCGGCATCCTATCTTTGTTACTTCTATGAGCCTAGTATGTGACATGGTGTCTGGTATGTGGATATCATTTGATAATTATCTGCTCATGTATGAATTGACAGTGTTGCAAAGAGTCCTGGGAGCACAGAGAAGACAGTTGTGTCCAGAAGCTGTAGTCAGTGGCGCATCATCTGGGCCTGAGGGTGTGGGGAGTATTGAAGTAGCTGGCAATGAGGAGAGGGCATTCTAGGTGGTAAAAGTGGCTTAAGCATAGGTGCAGAGGCAAGGATGTGTAAGCGTGTTTATAGGGGAAGAATGGGTTGCACATCTGAAAAGACAGGTTGTGGTTGAGGCCCTGAGAGTTGAGCTAAGAAGTTCTCTCTTTAGATAACGAGGAAACCCATGAAAATGTATATGTGTATGAAATGGTCAAAGAGGTACTGTAATAATATTGACCTGGTAGACAGCATTCAGGATGGGTTGGAGAAGAGAGAGCATATGATGGTTGACAATGAAGTACGTGAATTCATCCTAGGAAAAGTACTACATACCTAATTGCTGCATATCACTATGGTCACCTTTGAAGTACTCCCCTTGGGAAGCTATGCATTGACTCCAGTGCCGAGTCCACCCATCAAAGCAGTTTCAAAAGTCTTTCTGGAATGGCCATTAGAGTTGTCATTGTATTACCCTTGATGTCCTGAATATCATCAAAATGTCTTTCTTTCAATATTTTCTTTATCGTCAAGCAAATAAAAAAGTCATTGGGGACCAGATCAGGTGAGTAGGGAGGGTGTTTTGGTACAGTTATTTGTTTACTGGCTAAAAACTTCCTCACAGATAGTGCTGTGTGAGCTGGTGCATTATTGTGATGCAAGAGCTTCTTTGGGACCATTTTTGCATACACCTTTCTCATGCCAAGAGTTTTAGTTAAAAAGTTTTCTGTTTCTCTATAGATGTTTATTTGGTCTGCTATGCTTTTCATGGTCAGCCAATGATTTTGATGCACAATTCGATGCATTTTTGCAACGATTTAATCAGTTCTGCTTGTTACTGGCTGTCCTGACCTGTCTTCATCAGTGATGCTTTCCATCCCCTCAGAAAAACATTCAATCCATTTGTACACTGGTGTTTCTTCATGGTGTTATCCCCATAAACTTGGACTAACATGTCCCTGATTTCACTTCCACTCTTGCTAAGTTTAACAAGAAATTTAATGTTTGTTTGTTGCTCTAATTCAAACTATGGCATTCTTGCAATGACAGCTCTGATGGCCATTCCAGAAAAAGAATTCCAAAATTGCTTTGACGGGTGGACGAGGGGCTAGCATCGGTGCATCGCTTCCCAAGGGGAGTGCTTTGAAGATGAGTATAGTGATATTCAGCAATGAGGTATGTAGCGCTTTTTTAAGGATGAGTTTGCAAGCTTAATTGTCAGACCTTGCAGTTAAGCGAGCAGGGTGCTGACCATCTCATGAAGATGAGTAGGAGTAGGATGGTGGCAAAGGGAAGAGACATGTGGGTACAGATGTGGGGTAAAGAAGCTCATAGTGGATGCTGTAGGAAGAGGGTCTCATGTTTAGAGCAAAGGGATGCGATGGTGCTGGAGGCTTGAAACAAAAATGTGAATGGTTTAGAAGAGTAGCAGTTGGAACTGAAATTTGGTATCAAGGTGAAGACGTCCCTGTGGTCTAATGGGGAATAAGACGGTGCAAGCATTGCTAAGAGCAGTGAGGACCCAGCTGAGATGGCCCAGCATGTACTGGTGGTAGGTCCAGTCAGGCAGGTTTTGCCTCTCCATGCAGTGTTGTTCTCGGGGCTGGAGCAGGGAAAGCAGTAGGTATTCAAAGGAAAGGGAGCAGGGTTTTTCTCCATGAGCTTCATATGATAGTACAATCTGGAAGAGATGACACCTTACGGATTTGCACAGAAAGATATTTTGATACTTGGATAACTATGAAAATTGGAACATGCCATTGTTTCCTCTTGTGATCCATGAGGCACCTGTAGGGTAATCAAGATAATGGCTTTGTGACAATAAATAGCAGAGCTAGTGTTGAAATTGAGTGCAGGATGGAGGTTGTGTTTCCACAATTGGACCAAATCTCTTGGTTCCTACAATTGCGTTATTTGATGGTGTCCTAACCCACATTTTCCAGATGAGGTCTGGGTTCTATTTTTGGAGCTGCCTTTGTGGCAGATGGTGTCATCCAATGTGACCAGCCAGCGGGGTGGGCCCTTCTTCCATCTCAAGGACTCCGGCAGCTCTAGGCAGACAAACACTGGAGAGTGTGGGATGGAAAGTAGGTGTGGCCTTTTTCCTCGAGAGGCTCATGGAGTGTGTCTCTTCTAGTTGCACCTGTCTAAGCCTACCTTTTTCTGTCTACCTTTCTTTCTCAATCATTTATTCTGCCTTTTAAACAAAATCGACTAACTTATTGTATGAAGACAGAGAAATGATTTTTTTCCCGTTGTATTTGATTGTCACACTCTTCTTTCTTAAGGGAATGCAGCAATGAAATATGTATTGTCTTCGGGGCAAAGGAATCACCCCAGGGGTCTAAATGGGACATCGCAGGGTTATAATCTTGCTGTCATGAATAGCAAGATGGGATTATCAGTTTTGAAACTGCCTCTTGGTTCACTTTTGTTGAAGGAAAGTCTAAACTGCCTCTTTTCTCCTGGTTACTTCAGCTGTAGGTGATGACATGGTATAGACAGATGATAGATGAGCAATATGGTGGTCTCCAAGCCAGCGGAGTCCAATGCCATCTGTATAAAGTGACAGGAGGCTGTGGGATTTGAAGGCTCTGCTAGGTTCCATTCACAGCTCAGGACTTACATGTTATTTTTGAGTCATACCTTACTGTCCCCCTGCACCTATAAGGGATACAAAGGTTTAATCATTCTAATGTTTACAATGTAGGTTAAGCTGTCTGGATGCATTTCACAATAAGACTTATTACAGCTGAGCACAAAATAGAAATTATTTAATTAGGGTCGGTTTTATGCTACTTTGAACACACTTTTACTGAGAGAACGATTATGGTGTTGACGGTGGGTGACAGTGATGATGATGTTGATAGTTGCTATAGAAGCAACCACTACTTTTCTTTTCCACCATGTTTTTGAGGTGATGAGTGCCTTGACATACACCATCCCTGCGGCAGCCTTGAGAATGTGCCCTTCAGATCTCCAGCTACAGGGAACATACTTGACTAATGGCCCTGGCTTCTGTGCTCTGAAATCCATTAATGCCTCTTTGCCAGTAATGTGCTTCCTACTGGCTGCTTCCAGCCAGTGCCTGAGCATGGCAGGGATACTAAGGAGAGGCCCATTCCTGGGAGACAGTACCCCCAATCCCCTGTGGCCCTACTGAACATTCCTCAGGACTGCTCTGCAGTCTGTTACTTTTCCTTCCAATCTTTCTTCCTTCCTTTCCTCTCTCCTTTGCTTGGAGTCAGACCTGCATCATAGTCTGATGGGTCTCCCACCCTATCCCAGAGTCCTTTCCCAATTTATCTCGCAAGTGTTACCCATGATCAATTCATATCTTACAAATTGTGGTAAAATATGTGTAAGGTAGAATTTGCAATTTTAGCCATTTTAAGTGTACAATTCAGTGTGTTAATTACATTCACAATGTCATGCAATCATCACCACTATCTATTTCCAAATTCTTTTTATCATCCCAAACTGACACTTTTTACCCCCTAATCTACACTTTCCATCCTAATAAATTTCTTGCCCTTTAATTCTGACTTGGCATCTACTTCTTAGAGGACCTGGTGAATGCAATCTCATTTAATCTTCCTAACAGTTTGTTCAAGGCAGATATTATCCCTACATTCCATATGAGGAAACTGAGGTGCTGAGATGTAAGTAATTTGAAAGACAGGGGGACAGGAGAAGGTCAGAACTTGCTGACCCTTCCAGTGTCCTTCAGGCAAAGTACTCAGCATGCCAAAGTACCATGTTATTTTCTGAATCTCAAAGAGAGAGTCTCCTTGTCTGACCTCAGCTGGAATCATGTACCCTGGGCAATTAAAATTTTTTGTCGCTCTGACCATATCTGTGAATGACTGTGAAAGTGCCACATGTATTGATTTTGAAGTTACAAATGAATTTTAGTGAGTAAGCAGATTTGTATATACTAAACCCATGCATAATGGGGATCAACTGTACTTTATTAAAGAGCAACAGTTGAGGGGAGCCTCCTTTTGTCTTGGTTGTTCCAAGTCTCACAGCAGATCAGCCAAATCAGCCATCCATTCCCTAATCCACCTCCCCAGGTACGGATTCAGATGGAAAGGGCGATTCTGATGTGAATTCACGGATGTTTTCCAGCTTCTCAGTTGTATATGTGAGTTGATAGATGGAATATCCCTTGCTGGGTATCGCACAGCATGTCACTGGTGGTCCACGGCAACACCAGCACTCTTGCTGGTCAGTCCAGTGGTCTCCCCATTGCTAGTGGTCTTCCTGGCCTTCCTTCCACTGCACACATACCTGGTTAAGGCTACCAGTAATTGGCTTATGATAACTTAGTTCCAATCATCATTGAGCCCCTGCTTGGTGACTATGAGGTCCTGAGGGCAAGGCTGTGTCTTGTTCATCATCATTTCCCCAGGACCTAGCATAGTGCCTGATGCATAGAAAATTCTCAATGAAGGTTGGGTAAGTGAATAGCATTGCAAAGTCATGAGTAAAATTTAGGGCCTTCTAGGACCTCTGTCACTAAGAATGAAGAAAATGCACAACAGTATGAAGTACTGTGGGAGGGCCAGGAGACTAAAAGGCTATGATCCTTAGGACGGTTTAGATCACAGGATCTGGGGTCAGCCAGGCCCGGACTCATGCCTAGTCGTGTGACCTTGAGCACTGTGCCTCTGTTTTCCTCATCTGTAACATGGGGATGAGAGTAGGTGACACCACATGGGTTGGTTGTGAGGATTAGATATGATAGTGCTTTCAGAAGGTTTAGTTTAATGCCTCAAAATGTATGAAGTGCTCAGAAAATATCGCTATTGATTTTTCGAATCTCATTGGGTGGATTAAATACATGGACAGAGGGAATGATTAAATCACAGGAGAGCCCATCGTAAGATTCAGGACCTAAAAAGCAACTCAGCGAGCAAAAGGATTCTGTGGATTGAGACACTTGGGGAAGGCTTCCTGGGAGGAGGCACTTGATAGCATTGTGATGGATAGCTGAGATTTTCCTAGAGTGGAAAAGAGTCCAGGAGACACTTAGAGCATGAATAGAGAAGCGATGGTGAGACTGCACCTGGCGTGTTTGGGAGACACAGAAGAAAATGGCTTGCCCACCGTTCAGGACAGTGAAGGGTGAGTGGAGGCAGAGTTCAAGGTCATTCATCGGGTGGAGGCTTTGAGACCTGCTCTCAGAGAAAATGAGAAGGACTGAGCTGCTTTATGCACTGCTAGGAAAGCTCACAAGTCACTTCCTTTGACCTAAAAGTACAGTATGATTTTTATCTCTTCAGAACTCAAAGAGGGTTCTCTTCTTAAAACAACCTTGCTTTTGAAGTTGCTGTCTGCATTAGGAGTGACCAGCATATTTCAAAGGGATGATCCAGCCATCTTAAGCATTTCTCTCTCTCTCTCTCTCTTTCTTTCTTTTTTCCTTCCCTCCCTGAAACACTGTGGTTTCACCCTGCAGGCTTAGAAGGAGGTGCAGAAATAGTTAGGCTCACATTGTGAGTCATATATTCAAGGCCAACCAGGCGCTGATCGGAGAAGACACCAGGATCAAGGCTGTTTTTGAGCTATGGGCATATTCCTGCATCTGCTGAGTTCATCAAGAGACTCAACCTCTGGTTCCCAAGATTCACACATGTAGCATTCAAAGCACTGATATGCATTCATCAGCCCTATTTATAAGAATTCTCTCTTTCAGTCTCTCGTTGTGGTACAGTGAGGGTGGGGGTGGTATCTTTGAAATGGAGGAGATCTATCAATGTAGCTGGAATGTACTTCCCTTATTTCTTTGTGTGCTTTATGAATAGATCCTTTTCCACGGTGGCTCACGCTACCTATCAAGTTTCTGACAATGTCATCTGTCACTGCAAAAGGCCGATGTGCACACAGCTTTTTTTTTTTTTTTTAAGGTTTGTTTGTTTCTTTCAGGTCAGTGAGAGGGAATATAAGTCTGAGGGGTGAATATCTCTTATACATCACTTATATCCATTTTTCCCCAGGACTGTGGAATGTTAAGCCTTAAAAGGAAGAGAAGCGATCTTTTTGTTTATCTCTCTGCCTCCACATTGGATTAGCTAGAGGGAGCTGGTAAAACAAGTAGCTGCTCAGCACCGTGCTGGGCTCTGTATCAGGGCTGAGGACACAGAGGTGCACAAGACGTGATTTGTATACTGAGCTCTGGCTCACAAGGGACGGGGGAGGTTTGTAAACTATCTAAATAAATAAACACAGCAGTAGATGGTAAGTATTTTAACAAACCGAGTGAGGCAGAAGTGGTAGCCTACTCACATTCCACTGATGCATTAATTTTGCTTTTGGGTTGTAGTAGTGTTAGAGAAATATTTTTGATTGTTAAAAAAAACTTAGCTAAGCGTGCCCCTATTTTTCATATTCTAACAATCATAAGCTGAAAAATAGGTGTTTTCTTCACTCTGATCCTTTGGCATTGAGATGTCTTGAATAAAATTTGGAATGTGCTGGAATTTTTCACTAAGAATTTCCACACACTGAATTCTGTGAATCTAGATAGAATTTTATCTCCCTCTGCCCCACGTCACTTTTCCACCTATTTTTGTGCTCAGAACAGGTGACTTGACAAAGGCTGTCCATGTTTATGGAGGGGGAAAGTAAAAATCAGGGTGAGCAGTCCCTAGTCAAGCATTTCACCTATGTAGTCCTGGTGAGGGATGATGAAACGATGAAGTTTGACTAAACCCCCACGTGAGTCTCACAGGGCAGAATGGTCCTAAGAAGCCAAACTTAGGATCAAAACAGCATTTTCTAGCGTTCCTTTTCTGACTCTTGCTGGTTCTGTGGCATGTGGACCATTTCTCCAACTTTTTGGTGGTTGCATTTTCTCATCTATTAGTAATATCTCTTTTGTACATTTGTTTTCGGGATTTAATATCAAAACGTAACTAATGCATTTAATCCATTGACAAGTCACAGTAAATGCTCAATTAAAAGTAGTTCCTGCACTAGAAGTGGTGGCTCATGCCTGTAATCCCAGTACTTTGTGAAGGCGAGGTGGGAAGATTGCTTGAGCCCAGGAGTTCAAGACTAGCCTGGGCCACATAGTGAGACCCCCACATCTCCACAAAAATAAAAAAGTAGTTTTTTTTTTTTACATATACTATTTTTAAAATAATTTTTAGAATTGTGGGGTACAATTCAGGGTTAGGTATACAAATATTCATTGTGCAGGTACCCTTGTTGATGAGGTGTGCCCCCTCTTCCCCAGGGAGTTTCCCACTACTGCCAATCTCACCTCTCCATCCCCCCCCGCCGCCCCCCCACAGTTTCCCATTACAGTCATTCCTTTTCTTCAAGGTCCACTTATGAGTGAGAACATGTGATACTCAGTTCTTTGTCTCTGTGAAAGATCACTCAGTATTATAGACTCTAAGTCCACCCAGGATGCTGCGAAGTTCATGATTCTGTTCTTCTTTATGGCTGCATAATATTCCATTGTGTATATGTGCCACATTTTTTTTTATCCAGTCCTCTTTTGATGGGTAGCACGGTTGGTTCCATGTTCTTGCTATTGTGGGCAATGCTGCAGAAAACATGTGTGCAGGTATCTTTTTTATAGAGTGATTTGAGTTCTTCCGGATATATTCCCAGTAGGGGAATTGTGGGGTCATACGGAAGGTCGATTTTTAGAACTAAAAAAATCGGTCTTATTAGAAAACACAGATCTGATTTTTGATTACAAGTCTCGCCCTCTGGACTCTGAGACCTCTTCTTTTTTCATGACTGTTACTGTGACATAGAGGACACTTTTATGACTGCAGTCAAGAAAGAAGGAGGGGTTTAAGCTTTGGGTTATCATTTTGCAACAGGCAGTAGAACCTGGCAATGATGGCTGTGAGCTCTGGAGTTCAGCTGACCTACACTTTTTGCAGTGTGATATCTGTCAAGTCTCACCATGTATGAGTCTCTGTTTATTCAATAGAAAAAGAATGCTTGTCCCACAGGGTTTTGTAAGGATTAAGCAAGATGAAGACTGAAAAGTGCTGGGTGTTTAGGGGAAGGTATTTGTGGTTATTATTGTTACCGCTACCATTATCATCATTTCTTATACTCTGTTACCTTTCTTTGACTGCCACTGGAAGACAATCCACATTTCCATTTGGGCTGATGTAAAACAGAGAGCAAACTTTGGGCCAGTTCTCATGGGTGACAATGAGAGGATGCCAAGCAAAATTTCCAATGCAGACATGCCAGGGCTGTCCTGTGGCATTTGCTGCCTGGTCCTCCCCAGAGGGCCTGTTAGTACCTCTTCTGCACGTTCTTTTCCCCAGGACCTGGTAAGGGCTTCCCTCCTGGGAAGAACGTTTTGTATTTTAAAAAAAAACAACATCACATTCTTCTGTCCTGTGGCATTTCCACCCACTGTCAGGTGCTTCCTGGCGTGTGGCTTTGATTGACAAGATTACTAATCCATTGTAATCATATTTTCATAATTAGTCCCTGCGAGGCTCCGCTGGCTGCTCTTGCCCAGGTAAACTCCTGCCTGCCACGGACTGTTTTCACCAACTGTCACCTCCCCAGGAGGGAGCTGTCGGTCTAGCACCCACAGCTGTTACTAAGAATTGCTTTTAAATTCTTCCTGATCTTTGCCTTTTTGGCACTTGGCTGCTAGGAATCCTTGCTTGATTAAAAGTTACAATTATTGACCTCAGACCTCAACAGCTAGCAGAAATGGCTTTAGTTTTTCCCTCTTCCTGATCACATGCTGTCTGTTCCTCCTCGGTGGTTCCTTCCCTCCTATCCTCCCCGCCCCCCGAATCCCTGCAGCAAGGGTGAGGGGGAAACTTCAAAGGCATTTCTGAATAGAAGAACACATGGTGGGACATCAATTATTTACCAGGTAAAGTTTTGGCAGGCACAGGGGCCTTTCCCTGTTTGTCTTGCTGAAGATGACAAGAAGAGTGATTTTGGAGGTTGTGTCTTGCCCGCCCGTACCTGCCACTGTGGCCTCTGAGGGTGGCTGAACTCTGTTTGCGCTCGTCCTCTGTACTCTGGCCCTGCACTGACTCAATAAAGGGGACCAAGATGACCGTTACTCATTGAGCCCTTGCTGTAGGCCAGACACTGAGCTAAGGAATTTCTGGTTATCATCTGATTTATTCCTGGCAGCAGTCTTGGGAAGTGGATACTAACCTTTCTCTCTGTTTCACAGCTAGACGATGGGTGAAGGTATGGAAAAGTTAGGTGACTTATCTGGGGACTCTTGGCTGCAAGGTAGCAGATCTGGGACTTGAGCTGGGCCGCATCTCTCTGGAGCTGATATTTGTAACTGCCATGTTAGAGTCTGTGTTGAGTGTGAGCTAGACAGACAAGGAACTGGCACTGTCAGGAGGAGGTGGCAGTGTCTTTGAAGAGAGCGAAATCGGAAGTCTGTATGGAAGAGAAGGCCTTAATGACAAGGGAGGCTTTCTCATCCTTTTTTGGTTAATGGAAAAGTGGAAATGTGTTTTCTCTGTGCCCTGGGCAGGGTGCGAGGAGGACACTGCAGCAGCACCAGCACAAGGATACGTAGCTTCCATCCCTGGGTCAGGTACCTTTGTATCCATGATGTGGGCTTGTGTCCCTAGACTCCTCAGCCTATGTCTCTCACGAGGGAATCTACATAATTAAAATCAGCGTACCACTGGCTCCTGCTCACCCACGAAATCCACTCAATTACTTCTTGGAATCTCCAAGTATAAAGCCCTTGGAGAGTGCAGCTGCCTGAGTCAACTTGGGAATGGGAAGGAATTTATTGGGTTACCTTAAATTCTGCTGGGTTCCTTTTTACTGGCTAATATTTATAGAATGAGTGCTTGCTAAATGACAGATGCTCTGATGAGGATTTTTCATACATTATCTCCATCTTTTTACCCAGATTGAGAAGTAGGCTTTGTGATGCCCATTTTATTAGTGAAGAGACTAAGACTTCGTAAATTAAGAAAATTTGGCCAAATAGATGATCATCCTGTTAGCACCATTTGGTTATAATGAAGTGTGAGAGAGTGAGGGGCGCGAGAGAGAGATAATCCTTATACTCTTTGTTAAGGACTCTGAATCCCGTATCAATGCAAGTACTGAATCTTTGAATCTTCCTTTCTCAGTGAAGACCTCCAACCCTTGTTCTGTATGTCTAAAGCTGGCATTATTAATACCTTGTCTTTTGAGAGGTCATGACTTTGGAGTCCTGAGTGGGTACACCCAGTTGAAGTTAGTACACATCTGTGCTTTGAGCACAAAGTTGGAATACCAACTTACCTTTGTCCGGTTAAGAACTCAGAGGGCTGGAAGTGACTCAAGAGGAAAATCCCACTGCAGATGGAAGAAAAATGGTTGACTCCTCAGGAGGGCTTATGATGAGACTCACAGGTACAAAGGCCAAATTCTCCAGGAAAAGGTTCTGAACTACACCCCCAAGGGCTGCCAACAAAGAGACATACAGTATATAAATTATCTTTGGAAAAGTAATCCATACTACCTTCTCAGCAAGGATTACAGAGCTACAGCTCTAGACATCAGAGCTGTTGAGAAAACATGGATGTTACTATCACTTGAATTTCTCAACAGGGCACTGAGCCAAGCAGCAACTATTTAGGAAGTTAAGGTGGGTGAGTAGAGTCAGTTCTTTGCCCAGGTTTGGTTTTGAATACAGGGTCTACTTGGGACTGTGCTCAGAGTATTTCCCTATAGTTTCAAAAGATGTCATAATTTGACCGTGGAATCTAGACAGCCTTTCCAAGGGCCCAGAATACCACATTAGCCTGGATTGTGTTTGCAAGTACAGATTCCTTAGCAGCCAGTTAATGGTAATGGCCCACCTCTCGCTCACTGCCTGTCTCCCTCCTAACTTGAATAATTTTGCATAATTTGCTCCCATGAATTCATGGGTGCATGAAGAAGCGCCAGATGTGCTTACAAAGAATCCTTTCCTGTCTTTTGCTCTTATCTTCATACTTCTCAGTGAAGTCCATCTTTTGTCCATCTTTTGCTGTTATAGCCAATGACCTTTGTAGAAATTGAGCAAATTCAACAAAAGTTAACTATGAGTCTGTCATGTTTCAGGCAATGCACCCCTGTCCAGGTTCCCTAGCATCCCAGGGAGAGGCAGGACTCGTGGAGCAAACATATCCCTGAAGAAGAGATTTTTCTCATGAGATGCCCAAAACTGCAAGCCCTCACCACACCTGAGCAGGGGTGTGTTTTTTTGCCTCAAACATCCTGCATTCTTGCTAGGCTGCGTATTGTTGACTGATCTCTAAATCAGCTCTGTGGACCTCCTAAAACCACTTTACTAACTTCTGCCTTCTCCTTGTTGCTCAGATTCGAATCCCTATCCAAGTCGGGGTAGGTAGTGAGGTGTGGGGTAGGGGAGGGATCAAGGGAACCAAGACCATTGGAGATACCGTACTCTCTTCTTTGCCCGAGTCTTTTCCTCTAGAGCACTCACACATCATAATTTCTTTTCTTTAAAGTTCTAAAGTATATTTAACTTAGGATATTATATATTTCAGCATGAGTAATCAGAAGTCCTAGTACCTTACTTATCATAAGCATTATGGTTTTCTTCACAGGTGCTCGAAGAATAATTTGTAAAGCTTCCCAGAACTCTTTGACTATGTTTGGGAATGCAGTTTATTAATAACATATGTTGAAGTTTCTATTTTTTCAGAACATCATTTCCAACCTTAGGGTAAAGTTTTCAATTTTTCTACCCTGTCCTTCCCGGGACACATCATAATTTCTGAGATCCATTTCCAAGTCTTTGACAGGCATGGCTAGAAGTTGGGTCTAAATCATATGTAAATATGTGCATGTATGTTCATATGCCTGTGTGAATATATGACTGTGTGTGTATGTGTATATGTGTGTGCGCTTATATATATGCATGTGCGTACGAGCAAAAACCCAGAATTATCCTTTGGAGGGTGGGCCCCTTGTAGTACACTTGGATTTGTTCCTGCGGATCAAAAAGTCAACCACAATTTTTATATGAAAGTTTTGAGAAGGTTGCATCATGATTTGTGGAAGAAACATCCCGAGTTGTGACAAACAAGTGACTGGTTCTTCCACCATGACAGTGTACCTGCCCAGATCCCACAAAGTGTTCAGCAGTTTTTGACCCCAAATGGCATAATTCCTGTGTTCCACCCTTCCTATTCACCCGATCTCGCCCTGAGTGACTTTTAAAATTTGTTTCCTGGATGAAAAAGTCCTCAAAGGGAAACATTTTGCTGATCTGGAAGAAGTGAAAGAAAAAACGGCAGAAGCCCTAAAAGGTATCAAAACTGACAAGTTCAAAAACTGTTGTGAAAAGTGGGGAAAAAAGTCTCAATACATGTGTTGCATCAAATGGAGAGTGTTTGAAATTTGAAAGTGACTGAAATTTAAACACGTAAAAATAAATACACAATATTTAGTAAATAAATTCCATTTTGGGGGTTTCCCCTTGAATATATGCATATGTATCTACATATACACAAAGATACACACACATTCTCTTACTCTTTTAAGGTGAATTTGGGGGATATTCTGTGAAAAGTGACCCTGAAATGCTAAGGAACATCCCACAGAGAAGAAGCAAAATGAAGCTATTGATAATTCATCCATCTACCTCAAATGTGTTCCTGGGCTCTAGGGGATGAGAAGAATAAGCAACTCTGATACTATAATTTCTGAAGTATGCATGAGCTGTGTGTGGAGACTCCATCATGGAAACACAGTCCTCTTCAGACAGAGGTGGAGAGTTTTCTCATGAAGGCATGACTTCCACTCTGTCTCTTTCCCTGAACTTTGTACAACTGAATCCTTCTTATCAGGTCTTAGCGCAAATGCCATCTCTTTGAATAATTTTTCCTTTACCCTCAAACTAAAGCCATTCTCCCATTCCACCCTGTAATTTCTATCATATTACTTCATTATTTTTCTTTTTGAGAAGGGGGTCTCGTTCTGTTGTCCAGGCTGTAGTGCAGTGGTGAAATCATAGCTCACTGTAGCCTTGAACTCCTGGGCTCAAGTGATCCTTCTGCTTCAGCCTCTTGAGTAGCTGAGACTACAGATGTGTGCCACTGTACATGGATAATTTTTAAATTTTTTTGTAGAAATGGTTCTCAGTATGTTGCCCAGGCTTATCTTGAACTCCTGGTCTCAAGCGATTCTCCTGCCTCAGCCTCCCAAAGTGCTGGAATTATAGACATGAGTAATCTGAATCCTTTTTAATGACCTTTAGATTGTTCAAAATTATTTTGTTTTAAAATTAATGTCTGTTTATTTGTTTGTTTTCCTCCTGCCTACCCATGTATGCACATCTCCCAGAAAGATGGCTCTGCAGCAGTAGCATTCATGTTGGTTTGGTTTCCATAGCCGGAAACAAGACCCAGCACATATTTGGGGCTCAATAAGTATGTATTGAGTGAATGAATGAATGAACGATTTTCTTCCTGATTATGTTTACTGGATGATTGCTGGGTATTAGGCATTCAGGGTCTGTCACCTTAGGCCAGTCTTCTCCCTTTTTGGGAGAAAATAATTAGCTCATTAAGAATTACATATACATTGGCGTCACGTTCTGCACCGTGGAGCCAGGCCACCAGGCCTGAAATATTCATAACCTGGGGAACCGGCCGTCCCTGTTTAGTAACTTCTTTAACCTCAGTGATTCCTGAGTTGAGTCACTCTTCATCTGCCCCTTCATGGTGGTAGGGAAGGAAGAGGTGCTGGCAGAAAAGCTTTGGGAGTTCTTTGACTTTTGTCCAGGAGACAGGGCCCAAATTCCCTCAGAGCAGAGGCTGGCTGTGAATTCAGGGGGTTTCTGCTCCTAGTTGGAGCCTGGCTATTCCTGTGCATGAGACAGGTAAACCAAGTGACTGGGGCAGCGATGCTAGACTCCCAGGGAACTGAAAATGTGTCCTCACAGTGTTTGAGAAACACCAAGAAATATATCTGTTTTTTTCCCTTTCCCTGTCTCTCTTTTCCTCTGATCACTGATCAAGTCCAGACTCTCAGTCATTCTGCTTTACAGAAGGTCTGAACTCACACTAAAAACTGAAACTTGACATATTCTGCACTGGTGTGAAAATCAGATGAAATCCCTGGGTTTAGGTTAACTTCTCTGAAGTAACTTTATAGAGCAAAAGTAATTCCTGAGCACTTTACAGCTTTCATAGCTATTCCATATTCATGATTGCATTCAATTCTTAGAAAAGCTGTGTAAAGCATATAGTGATTTTTATCCCCATCTTCAGGAGAAGGACACTGAGATTCAGAGAGGATGACTTTTCCAAGGACAGACAGCTAGAAAGAGACAGGGCTGGAGTTGAAACCCCAGTAATGAGAGTCCATGGCCAGTGTGTGTGTGTGTGTGTGTGTGTGTGTGTGTGTATTGGCCCATTAGGTAAGTGTAATTTTTGTAGTCTAATGTAAGCCATTTTAAAAACACAAGTAAATTATGAGAAAAGCAATGTAGCAACATTCAGGAAGCTCCTTAAAAAGGCCAGAGAGGAACATGTGTGTACATGTGTTTGTGCCTGTGTGTGTGTGTGTGTGTGTGTGTGGCAAAGAGAAAAGATGATGGGAGGGAAGGGACATACGGCTTTGGGCAGGTGCAAAGGGTCAGCTGTGGAGAGGCTTCCAATTCAGGAAAATGTAGTAAAAGTGTTTTTGGTACTGTAATTCTCAATAGGCCTGAGGCTTGGACATGTTTGCTGTTTCTTTCCTAAAACGTTTCATTCTGCCTGTTGCTAATTTTAAAATAGAATTATATATGTGATAACTATCTTTGTGGATTGAACAGTTCCATTTACATTGGCTAAAGTATCTCAGCTATATAAAACTATTCCATTACCCCAGGGAAAATTTACTGTAGAGTTATATCTTTGAGGCTAATGCTTTTTTTTTTTTAAGTGAAAATTCATGGGTGGTTATTATGTATTGTGTATTGTGTTAGGTGCTTGAAGGGATGCAATTATAAGGTAGGTATAATACTTACCTTCAAGGAGATTGCAATCTAGAAGAGGAATTAACACAAGGAGATAAATATGCAAATGCATGATAAGGTGGGTTAAATTTCATAGGAGATTTGAAAGGATCACATAGGATTCAGACATTAGTGTGATACCTGATGGGATAAGGAGGTTTTAAAATGAACCCAGAGGGAGATATATTTATATAGTCAGATACAGGAAGGGTATCCTAGGCAGAAAGAACTGAGTTAACAAAAATAGAGAGATAGGAAAGCATATAGACTTATTCAGAGAGCAGTGTCTTAGTTTGACTAGAGTTTAGACTATTCCTAGAGCAGTGTTACGTAAACTTTTTTTGGACTGGAGATCATTTAGGCAAAATGCCTCCAGTCCACTCATGCCTATTCATAGAAATTCCACTTATCCATATGTGTAGTAGCTTTTCATTGTTGTACAACAGCCAAATTGTTTGCAGTACTGAATTATAGATCTTGGGAAACTCTAATGGGTGTTCACGACAGCTTATGACTCCCTGATTTTGGTCCCCTTACCTGTTTAGTGAATTGCCAGAAAAAATGTTCCATGATAGGTGCAAACAGTCCTCGGCAGAATTGCTCATAATTCACTTTTGAGATTTGAGGAAAGGGCTTGTGTTTTGGGATCAGTTCCTGGTCCTTTGCGGGGATTCTTGGGATTCATCAATAGGCCATGGGCCATGCTTTGAGAAGCAGGGGTCCAGGAGGTTGATGGAAGAGACAGCAACCTGAGCACATGTTGTGGAGACTTTCTTGCAAGACAGAAGAGTTGTCCTTAATTTGTATATCATTGCCATTGAGAGTATTAGAGCACAGCAGTAGAATTTTTTGAGGCTTCATTTTAAGGAGGAAATAGTGTTTTGGAAAGACTGGGAGAGAGAGATTGGAGTTCAAGGTAACCAGGTAAGAGAGAAGTGGCACCCGTGGGAGTGGAAATGAGGAGACAGGTAACAAGAAAACTTGCAGAGACAGAATCAACAGGCTTGGCAAGTTGAGTGGACTGAAACTGCTAAAAGCATTGGCTGGGGACAGTACCTAACAGAAATGAATACAAGCTGGCAAGTTAGGAGAGAAAACTCTTTTGCTAGGGAAAATGAATTCTTTCAAAAAATGATTCCTGAGAAATTTGGAAGGTGAAAAAGAATTCCTGAAACTTTTAGGTGAGATGCAGTGAATCACAGGAAAAGAGTCTTAAATGTTCCAACCAAAACTTCATCACAGCATGCTTGTTAACCTTAAAGGACAAATGTCATAGAGCAAAATAGCATCTTTGCTATGATGAGTGTGACTCATATTAGGTACTAAGGGTATCAGAAGTCAGGGTTGGTTGGGGAGGTCACCCTCCCTCTTAACTAGGCCACAAATGGAAGTTTCGTGTCCACTTGGTACTATCTTGGTTTCTTTTCACTTAGAGATCTCTAGAAAATCTTCTGAAGTTCAAAAGGATCTCCATCATCTTCTAAGAATGAGTTTACCTGTATTAGTCAATTTTATGTTGCTATAAAGAAATATCTGAGACTAGATAATTTATAACAGTTTATTTTGGCTCACAGTTCAGCATGGCATTGGCACCTGCTGGGCTTCTGGAGTGGGAATGAGCAAGCAAGCAAGAGAGAGAGAGAACATTGGGGAATCACACTTCAACATTTCAACATGAGATTTGAAGGGGACAACCATCCAAACCAACAGAGTAGGTAGAACAGGCTGATGTTTTCAAAGAGCCTGTTGTTAACTGCACTGTCACCTTCTGACAGCCTCTCTCTGTTGCACACCACAAGAAACATCATCCACTTGGATGAATGGTATCTCCTGGACTTGTGCAGCATGGCAGTCTGGATTCCTATTGAACTATTTCTTGAATGGTAATCATTTGCTTTGGAGCTTTTGCATTTAAAGTAAATGCAAGAGTTCCAAGGGGAAGTGCCTCTCCAGTGCTCTGTTGCCATCAATTTTTTGGTTCTCACCCCGTGGAATTGCAATGTCTCTGTTTAAAGGCCTGTTTCCCCCACTAGACTCTCAAAGAGTAGGGCAGAGCAGATGACAACATGGGAGGATGACCCTTTGTTTTTTAGTAGGAGAACACAGGTTGAATGGAAGAGTAGGGGGAAAGGCCAGGTTTTCTCAAGTAGTCATGGTCTAAAAGCACAAAGCTATATTCATGTGGCTGTGTTGCTTGGGTAAGTTTCGGCCTAATAAACCATGGAGTACCCAAGGCTTTGTTAGAAGAGACAGAGGAGTTGCTCGGAGGGAAAGGAAAAGCACACATTTCACGAGCTTAGTTTAATGTGTGCTATCTAAAAGAACCCTCTTTTAACTTTCCATTGCCTTTGAGAAAGTTTATAATCAAGCTCTTATCAGTAATTAAAGCCATGGTATAAATGAATTCATCAAGCTACCGTCCTTTCTGCTAGTCACCTGGGAGCATGGCACTTCAGTGATAAGGGGGTGGGTTGGAAGAGGATTACACAGGTGGGGTTTTCCAGCTGTCAGCAGAGAGCAGCAGAGGAGAGAAAGGCTGCGATGGAAGGGAAGAGCTTAGAAAATTCAGGTGTTGGGTAAGTAATGTCCACTTTATGATCTGGGAAGGATGGGAAGTGTTGGATGACTCCTGTGCCACCAGACTGTCTGTATCTTATGCAGGCATGACTTATGCAGGCTGAGCCTAATATCAGTTCACTATTATAAATATCTTGAGGCTATTCCTGGGTAAAGCCACAGAAATGCTGAAAAAATTGCCTCCTTAGATAATGAAAAGTGATAACCAGAGGTGATTCATTTGCTCATGCGGAGCAATGAAAAACCAAACCAGCCAAGGGTTCACAGTTTAAAAGAAGTTTTGTGAAGTAAAGACCAGGATTACCAGCTCCCAGATATTTGCACAAATCTATCTGGACATAGGGTTTAAACCACCAAGTTTTGTTTTGCATTTTATGATAGGCCATGTGGTATTGACCAGTGAGAATTATAAGCATCTGGTCTGTGATAGAGATGGAGGTATTGAGGGAGACTAGAGGTTTTTCCAGAAGACGTGACTTGAGAGAGTTCACAAAGACTCTGTAGAAAGAGAGTCTTTCTAGACTTTCTTGAGTGAAACAGAGTCTTTCTCATCTTTCTAGAGTGGAACAAATAGAAAGTGTAGTCTTGGTTGGCAAATGGTCCAATACTGGAAGTGAGACTGAGCAACTCTTTCTCTACCATGAGGCTAACCTGAGAGAGAAGAGATGAGACCTGGGGACTCTGTTCATAGTGACCCAGGTTGACAAAGTCCTACCTTGACATGGAAGACTATGATCATCATGGCAAGGAAAGGAAATGTGGCTAATAGGCCACTTAAAACTCCCACCTGGATGTGGAAAAGTCACTTCCATTCATATTTTTTGGGCTAAACTTAGACACGTGGTCCCAGAGCAATCCTTCCTTGTTCCCAGAAGGAGAACAGAAATATTCTCCGAAATTCTCCAAAATTTCCTTGAGTATCTCTTAGGTAATTGTTATATAGCCATTACTTCTGACCTGAGACTGGGGACATGAAAACCTGGAAGTGCTGGGCAGTATTCCAAGAGGAAAGCTTGCCTGAGAAGGAATCTATCATGGAGGAAAGTAAAGCTGAGAAAAGAACAGAGATTGAATTATGATAATATATTGTGTGAGGTGCTGGATCTAGTTGTGCCTGAAGCTACCCTTGAGCTTCTGAGCTATGTAAAATCATACAACCCATATATTTTGGGTTGTTTTCTTAGGCCAGCTTGCATTGGATTTCTATTTTTTGTTAACTACAAGTTTCTTGACCAATACAGTGGTGATAAAAAGCATTCTTCATTTCCGAATTCTTATTGTTCCTTGAGCACATGCTGTACTTTTTCTGTTTTAGTACTTGGACTGTTCCTTTTGCTCAAAATATCTTCCATTTCATTTTTTTCTTCCATCTAGTAGCCAAAATCTGACTTCTACTTCAATGTACATTTGCTTGCTACCTCCTCTGATAAGTGCTCCCTGATCTATGTCCCTTCTCTGTCCTCAGTCAAAATCAATCCTTTTCTCCTATGTTTGGTAACAAACTTGAACTTTTGTTATAACATTTGTAGATTCTATCTTGTACTAGCTAACATGGAACAAGTCAGGGTCTGGATGCACCACCCCAAAATATGACTGTAAGAGACCAGAATATGCCACCCCCAAATATACTTCTTTGGTATATTCTGTTCTGGTTATTCTGAGAAACTGCAGACACAGGAGTGGCTCTGAAAAGCTGTCCTTTTGTAAAAGAAATTTACATCTATAAAGGAAATCTACATTAGTAAAAGTATCTGTGTCAGGAAAAGGGTTGTTATTACACAAGAGACTTTTAATCTGCAAAACAAGACAGCCTTTACTCACCATACATGTCCTTCCCTGACCTCCTCCTGATTTGTCTCCCCATTTCTTGCCCCCACAAAGCCCCAAGCCGCTATTCCTTTCTGTAGCTAAGGAATTAACTTCAATCATCAAACCCTTTTTTGAGTCTCATATTTTGTGAGACTCCCTTGTATACAAATGTAATTAAACACCATTTTCTCCTGCTCATCTGTCTTATGTCAATTTAATTCATAGCCCAGCCAAATAAACTAGAAGGGTGGAAGGAGGTCATCTTTTTTGTTGTTGTTATTTTGCTCCTCTATAAGCAGTTACTGTGTGCATTAGGTGGTTTGTATTCCTACATGCATAAATTTTCTTATTCTTCAAATCTGTGAAATAGACACTATTATCCTCATTTTGCACATAAAGAAAGGGCAATTTAGAAAACTTGAGTGATTTCTCTGTGATCACATAACTAGTTGGGAACTGGGATTGGAACCCGGGTGATCTGGCTCCAGGGTTCAACCATTCATCTTTGTGGTTATTTGGAGACCTGGCTTGTGTCCTCTGCTATACCACATCCTATCTTCTAGAAAACCTAGAGTCAAATTGAGGATCACACCTAGCAAGCTACAGGATCTTACAGCCTGCAATTTGGGTGCTAATTTCATTTCTAGCTTTACCTTATGTTTCTTGTCCTTTTTTAAATTTCTTTCCTTGTTTCTCCACCAACTTATGCTAAATTTCATTTTATCCCATTTGTAGCCTTTGCGTTTTTGTAAGTCACCTCAATCATTTTTAGGCTGGAAAACAATTAAATTAATAAACATATGACAGTACAATTAAATACTGTATTGGAAGTTCCTTTGTTACAGACTGACCAGATCCTTATGCCTGCTGCCTAGAAAAATCGAGACTGATGATGCAGCTGTTATAATAGAGGAGTTTAATATTGCAAGGCAGTTGAGTGAGGAGGATGGGAGATGTTTCTCAAATCCACCTCCCTGAGAATTCAAAGGCTAGGGTTTCTGATGGAAATTTTGTGGGCAGGAACTAGGGCCTGCTGATTGGCTGGTGATGTCAGGGGGCTATTGAAACAGTCTTCCTGTCACAAAGCCAATTTCTGGGAGGCAATATCACAGGACTGGTGGGATCAGCTTCCTGGCATGTGTTCTGGGTTTGGGTGGGGCCTCAGGTTCATCAGAGTGTGACAAATATATTTCAAACACCATTGTTTCGAAATAGATGCTATTACAATAGATGCTACCTATAAAGCAAGTCACGTGACCACCAGCTACTGGCCCCTGTGTGGGGAACCATTATAGAGGTAGTTTAGGAGGAAGGGATGTGGGAAGTGGGATCCTTGGAGATTGGAGTTGCTTTTGTCTTTTAAACTCCACTTTTGACCTCAAGGAGATCTATGCAGTCTTAGGCTCACATTAGCCTTGTGGGGTGACTTCCCCTTCCCCAGGGGTCAGCACATGAAAGTCAGTCAATTGCCCTCTATTGGAGTGAAAGCAAACCTAGAAACAACAGATTTGTTAAGTTCTAACAACTATTGCCGTAGCTTTTCAGGGCTTGAGTCTCTTCTATAGCTTTTACCCTGTGGCTCGATATTAATTTTATATAGAAAATTTCACCTTTAGGGTAAGGACCAACTTCATTTATCTTAACATTTTCTGAAGATCTCAGCTCTAGAACCCAGAAAATGTATCTTAAATTTACTTGAAGTGAAATCTCCAGATTTGGGGGATTAAGAAGTGCCAAGCATAGAGAAGTGTTCTGTGGTGTGACTGTGCCCAAAATTTCGTTGGGGAGGGCCAACAGAAGGTGGTGGGGGTGGTGCCTACTCTTTTCTGTACCAGAGAGAATAAAATAAGACATTTTGCTGTGGCAGAAAAGAATTCACTTTGCTGTCCTGCTTTCTGGAGAGTTGAATATTTTACCTTCAGCGACATTCTGAATTCCTTGTGGAAACTCAAAACAGCGACTGCAAACCTATTTTTGAGTCTTTTAGTTACCCAGGAAAAACTAAGGTGCTGACTGACAAGAAAAGCTGGAGGTGTCTTTTATTACAGCCCTTCAGGTTTGTGACTTGGTGGTGTGAAGAAGCAGGATACAGCGGGAACCACCCTCTCAGCTGGTCCTATGCTGTGCTCTCCCTGGAGAACAATTTGGAGCTTATTTTCTTCCATTGTTAAGCATTTGTGGTGAGAGCAGACAAAACTTGAGTTGAAATGCCTGTGTTAATGCTCATTTACAACTCCAATTAGGAAAGCGGCCATATGTAGTGGGCTCAAGGAGAAAGTAGCAGCTTCCAAAAAAGCTCTTCCCAGGTGTCTGGATAGAGTGAAACCGGAAAGTGAGCACAGAAAAGAGTTTCATGGCACCATCCCCATTGTCTCCATCTCTCAGAGGCCCCTTCATCTTCTTCTCTTCCCTCTCTGATGTGATTTCACAGTTCTTGCACTTTTTAAAATCTTGCAGGCATTCATTTTTATCCCCAAACATGCCCTGAACATGTGCCAGGCACTGAGCTATATCCTGGGACAGTCAGGAGACATAGGAAAACTGCTCTTATTGAGTAAATTTGTCATTTGGAGCATAATTGTTGCTAGTGTTTTGAGCACAGTTGGCTGACAGGGATCAGTAAACACTAAAATAGCAATGCGGAGTCATTTGCATGGGGAATGTTGACTTATTATGTATGTATATCTGGGTGAAGAGAGAGGAATATGGTGACCCACTTAAAAGTTGTTCTCTACACTCATGTCTTAAAAGACTCAACATTTAAATGAATCACCCTCTGTATTTAGTCTTATGCAGAATAAAAATATATCAGAAATAAAACAAACAGCTCACTGAAATTCAGGTACAATTCCTGCCTATATAAAGGCGGTGTAACTGGGCTCAGTGGCTCAGCCTGTAATCCTGTGCCTTGGGAGGCTGAGGTGAGTGGATTGCCTGAGCCCATGGGTTCAAGACCCACCTGGGCAACTTGGCGAGACCTCATCTCTACAATAAATCAAAAAAATTAGCCGGGTGTGGTAGCGTGCACCTGTAATTCCAGCTACTTGGAAGGCTGAGGCGGAAGGATCACCGGAGACCAGCAGGTTGGCCACTGCACTCCTGTCTGGGTGACAGAGTGAGACTCCAACTAAAAAAAAAACAAAAAAAAACAAAGACAGTGTGGGCTGGGCTGTGTATTGTTGTTGTGCAATTTTGAAGTTTTATGTACAATTTATTGAGTTCTCTCTCTCTTTCTTTCTCCCTCCCTCCCTCTCTCCCTACCTCTTGCTCTCCCTCTGTTTCTCCCTCTCCCTCCCCCATCCCCTTCCCCCTTTACCTCTTCCTCTGATTTTTTATCATCCTTCTCTGTCTCTCAGGGCCAGTCTTTTTTTCACATGTCCCTTGAGGAAGAGGAAGGCAAGTCCTTTTGGCATTTCCTCTTCATTTGTACTTTCTGTGGTGGGAGTAGAGATAATCTCAGATGTGGAAGGCGAGAGCCATGGGAATGAGTACCAGCCACCCAGACTACCTATAGTAAGACTCAGATTAGCAAAGGATGTTTTTTTTTGGCACAGATAGAAAGAAGGTGGAGTACAGTATGGAAAAACACCTGTACCTTCTGACTAAAATCAGAAGAATATTTGTGGGTGGTGACTTGCAAGTAGGGGATTGTAAAATCTGTTCTTTTCAAAGAATATTATTTAGACTATTAAAAATAATATTTACATAAGCTTTGATCACACAATAATCAGGGGTCTAATGCACACTGTTAGTTTGTTGATCAGACAAAGTTCTGGCAAGAAAAGGTTGGGACACTCAGCAGGGTAATTGAGGTGAGTTTAACAGAGGGAAGGGGTGAGGAGAAGCAACAGGAGTGGTGCAGCAATTAGGGTTAGCAGCAGTTGGGAGATTTTATTACACTTAGTGCTAAAAGATCAAGGGGAGGAAGGAGTTACTGACACCTAGAGAAAGTAGGGGCTGTCCAGTTGAAGCTATGGACTTTATAGAGAGAAGCTGCAGGAAGGAATTAAAAAAATACTCTGATGTCACTCCCTGATTTCTGGTTGGGGCCTCCTAAGGAGTCAACTCACTAGAAGCTAGAGGTCAAGGATTCTGTGAATCCAGTCGATAAAATTATCCTTCTTGGGCACTGCCCAGGTTGGAGGGCAGCTCTGGAAGGGCAAAGGGAAAAATATCTCATAGTTTATTAGTAGCAATATAGCAAAAAAGGCTATTGGATTATAACCAAGATGATGTGAATTTTCTTACTGACTCTACCATTTACTAGTCAGTTGACTTTGGGAAACCACTTCATCCTTCTGAACCTCAGTTTTGTCAGCTACAACATGGGAAGAGAACAAGCCCTTGGCTTGTTCTGCCAAATGAGTTATGATGGAATACTTTTAGAAAAATGTGCGTTGAAAGAAGGGGTCATTATGAAAATCCATCGGCAACACATGAGGCATTTAGTCCAATTTATTTTAGGTGATGTGGATATAACTGGAGTCATGGTGAGGTCCTCAGATTCTATCCATGGCTTTGTTTCAAAAGAACAAAGAAATAACAAGCCTACATTGACTTCACATGAATGCTTCTATCTCTGCTCTAATTTGTGTTCCACAGATATTCATCTTTCTTTTTCCATGTGAAAAAGAAGGATGCCAAACTGAGCCGCTAATAGAGCAGAATTTAAGGGTTAACTTCACCCCATGCCTCTTTTGCATGCACATGGGAGATAGTCTTTGAAATGGGAGAAACACATACCTCTTGGCTCTGCTAAGGCTGAGGAAAAACTCAGCCATGGGCAAGTGCTCTCTGTGTTTGTTAATAATGTCATTCAATAGTTAGGCCTCATCTCTAGGAACTAAAAACTTACCCTTATATATTTTATGCTTCAGGGCAGTAGAGACCTATCATAGGATTTCTGCCCAGCCCATGACTTTTCTCTGAAAACTACCTCAGAAGGCCATGGCAGCCATGTTGTTACTATGTGACCCAATAGACAAAGATGATAGACACCTGACCCAATGGTCTCTCACCTGGTAGGTCAATCCTCTACTAGTTGTTTGAGCTTAGTCAAAATTGGGAGCTGGGGTGCAACCATCTTCCTCCATGTTCTTGGCGGAAAAGAGGAGCCAGTCTACTAAGAGCGAATGGGGCAGATGTAAAGGAGATAAGGCAGAAAGCCAACAGTAGAACGTGAAGGAGCATGCATGTGAAGCATGGGCATGAGAATGAGGAAAACAATGCCTCAGTTCTTGAAGGCTTTCTATGTCTTGGTTCCTGTCAGTATGTGAGGCCTGACCACAGTCATATCAGTTCTTCCCCACCATGGCTGAGTAGGAGGCTTTTCTGATACTAGTAGTGGAAAGAACCCTAAGAACCACAGGCTTATGGGGAATGTGAAAACTGCGTCCTGTTTCTTCTGAAGAACTTTCTTTGTTTCCTTCTCTTGGCCTCTTCAGAGAAAACCCTTTGCCTAGAAAATGGAAGGTCATGGTTGGTGGCTGCTGGGAGCCCCCTCAAGGCTGCAAAGCAGGTAACACTCTCTGCCGGAACATAGAAAACCCCCGGTCCAGTGATTCTTCCAATTTCACAATTACATGAAATTACCAATAAAAAGCTTTCCTACCATAAAACAGTGTGAACTTATCTGCCTCCTGAACATATTTACAATCAACAGCTTTAGAGTATCAATTACATTCTCCACACATTACTTCAGCTTCTCTTTTATACATCCACACTTTATGTCTTTGTACACTCAGAGCAACAACAGAAATTATCCTTTAATTAAGCAAACCAACCCTATACCTTTCTCAAGCACTTGTGCACATTCACACATGGCCATTGGATAAATGCCTTGTGGAAATTGTTCTTTCCAATAAAAGTCATTTATTGAATCTTTCATTATTATTCCTAATAATAATACTAACCACAATCCCTTATGTGTTTATATGCTTTCTGTTTAAAAAGCACTTTCTCGGTCCACCTTTATAATTGTGCCATGAAGTAGATGCAACTGGGATTATTCACTTTTATGTTTATTCATTTAGCAATGATATATCCCATTTATTAAGGGCTTACACTGTGATGAACCCTGGGGCAAGTCTTTTCCAGACATTTCGTATTTAAGCCTTCCCAAGTCTGATGAAGTAGGTATTATGTGTCACATTTCAGATTAGAAAACTAGGGGCTGGTTGGGTGCAATGGCTCATGCCTGTAATCCCAGCAATTCTGGAGGACCACTTGAAGCCAGGGGTTTAAGATTGGCCTAGGCAACACAGCAAGACCCTATCTCTATGAAAAAATTTTTAAAAGATAGCCAGTTGTGGTGGCATGAGCTTGTAGTCCCAGCTACTTGGGAGGCTGAGGAAGGAGGATTGCTTGAGCTTGGAAGTTCAGGGTTACAATGAACCGTGATTATGCCACTGCATTCCAGCCTGGGTGACAAAGTGAGATACTGTCTCTAGAATAACTAACTAACTAACTAACTAACTAAATAGATAAATAAATACATGAGAAAACTTGGAGTTAAGCAACTTATCAAAAGTCACATAGCTGGTGAGTGGTGAGGTCAGGACTGGAAGCTGAGCCTAAAGGACCCATTCTTTTCACCCCTGCTTAACAGGGATGACTTCTTATTTTCCTTCAACCTGCCATTTCTAGTCTTCTTGCCCAAGCAAATGTTTCATTATAGATTATTTTTCTGATAACAGCAATAATCTGCCACATTGATCATCCACTCATTTATGATTCATTTAACAACTTTTATTATGGCCTTTTATTGTATTTGCATCCTTTGGGATCCTTTTCCTACTTAAACTCAAAGTTCTTATAACAAATTTCTAAGTCAGTGACTACCATTCTCATTTTATAGAGAAATAAATGAACTCGCAGTACAAACTCCAAATTACTAAGTATTGAGGAATGTTGGATTTGAACTCTGGATGATACTATTTGACTGCACAGCCTGTGCTCTTTCAAATTAGAATCAGGAGTGGTTCACTGACTTAACTAGGTCGTATAGGACTCAAACTAGCTTCTCTCTAGTTCTCTTTTTACTAACTACAGAACCTCCTCATTCTTATGTGTAAAATGAGTGGTAAGTCAGTCTTGGGAAAGTCATGGAACTTCTTTAAAGATATTTGCTCTCCAGAAACAGCACAGAATGAACCAATGATGACATGAATTTTTAAAACTGTGTGTCCAGGGAGAGAACTCAAGAATATTCTTTGATTGGAAAGGCAGGGTAGTGGGGTGAGGAGGGGAAATGAGGAGAGATGGTCAAAGAGGTAAAAGAAATGTCAAAAAGTAACAAGACAAGAATGAGAATAAAGTGTCTTGAAATATGCAAGCTAAGAACTGACTGTTAGTCAGCATGAATCAAGGAATAAGAGTCAGGGTGACAGAGGTTAGGTCAAACAAGCAGTTTCTTCCATGGCTTCATTGGGGGCTAGAAATAAAAACCTCGTCATTATCCAAACACAACACTAACATGAAGAGGTGAAATAATTTATCCTTAAATAACAGGCTGACCTATTCAGAATTGTAATTTTAATGTAAGACTAACCTTTGAAAATAGATCAAGTGATATAAATTATTAAGGAGAAGACATTCATCAGATAGATGGTGTCTATTAGTAATTTTATGCATGAAGAGTTATCTACTAAAGTACAGTGGCGGCTGCCTGTGCACAGAAAAAAAATGAAGAACCCAGTTACCCTTTTGTGACATGTTCCGCTGATTTTAATCAGTATTTCTCCTGTCAAATGAAATGAAAAGACTGAAATATGATCTCTCCTGTGGATGTACACTCACTGCCTCCCACCTCCTTCCAGGCAGCTGCACCAGCGCTTTTCCTGGTGCCGAGGAACTCGAGACACACATTTCAAGCAGTGTTTTTTTTTCCTTCTGTAGGGGGAATATATCTAAATCAGTTTTTTTCCTTCTGTAGGGGAAAATATCTAAATTATGTTTTTTTTCCCTTCTGTAGGGGACAGAGATCTAAATCAGTTGGTCAAAGCATAAAACATTTACTGAGAGTCTTCTAGCATAGGCTGAGTGGAGGTGGAGGAGATAAAAGAGTTGAAGACATTTCTTGTGCTCAAAGAGCTTAATGTTGACACCTGGAAGAGACCTGAATTAACTGTAACCCTGTTATTCCATTTATGGCTAAGTGAGTTTGGGCAATTCTCTAAGCCTCTCTGAGCCTTAATTACTTTGTCTGTAAAATGGAGATGACATAGTTACCTGCCTCGTGTTGTTGTGAGGAGTCATGTGGTAATGTCTAGAAAGAACAGCCCATGGTGCTTAGTGTATGTTCAGGTATATAAAGAATTATATGAAGTAGTTCCTTGTTATTACTATTTCTATTTCACCATTGTCTTAAGTTGTGGTGGGGTTGTTTGGTTTTCCCACCCTCCAGCACCATTCTTTTCATTCAGGAAGTTATAGGCTGGTGATGAGTACCCCAAGCTGTTTGTGTAAGTTGGATGGTGACAGGACCAAGAGAGGTGGTGATTGCACCTGCTGGCTGACCTGGGGGAGATCCCCATAGCAAGGACAACTTAGGAAGTCCCGTGGCAGTGCTTATGTAGGGGCTCATCCAGATAGAGACTGGGATGTCAGTGGGTGCTGGGACTGGGAGCAGGTTAGAGCATTCTGGAAGGAAGCTTCATGCTGATCACTCTGCCTGTCACCCCTCAGGTGGTCCCTCTAGGTCCACTCCCTTCAAAATGCCAGGCTCCACTGACCACCCCTCACCACAACTTACTCCCTGGTCCTCTTTTCTCCATTCACTCAATCCTTATTTAGAAAATCAACAGATATGACAATTTCTTTCTCAAACTCATTTTATTGGGACATAAATTTTGTTCCTAATGCTTCAGTGCTTGGATGTTGGAACATCAGAAAGCCTGGATTGTATGACTCAGAAGGTGTGCCATAGAAACTCAGAAACAGTCTCTCTGCTTTTCTGTCTTGCTAGCTATCCTCTAATGCAGAACATACTTCAGGGTGCATGGTAGTGGTAGTGGGGTGCTCAGAGGGTGCTTAATGATGATGATGGAGCCTGCCTAAAAATAAAAGTAAGCAGATTTAGGTGTTCTAGGAGAGAGATGTTGAGACAGAGGTAGGAGCATGAGCAGTTGGTAACTCCTGTGAAAGATAAAAGAGAAGGAAGCAAAATGATCAGGGAAAGCTGTCAGATCAAGGTGCCCATCTGACACCTATGGAAGGAAAAGTGAGGGGGAGCAGGATTTCGAGGTGTAAGAGCCTCAGACCGTAGTCCCTAACTGACAGAGATGACAGAGTGCCTATCAGACAGATGGGTAGCTCCAGAACAGGTTCAGTAGAGGAGTTCCATGTTGAGTAGAAATGTCTAGGCCCTGGTTTCTGCACCATGTTCAGTCATTGTCGGCGGGAGGTGGGGGAGGGAGACGTGTGGTCTCAGCTTCAAAGCTGAGGCAGATCCTGAAGGTGGTGTAACTTCAGACCTTCAACCAACTGCCCTCTTTGTAGCTGCACAGCAAGTCCTTTCTTGAAAGGGGGCCCATGTGGTATACCTCATGGCTGCTGTACATGCCAACGGCCATGTGGGCATTATGGAGGATGTCTGATGGAGGGAGAGCTCAGAGCTGGGGCTGGAACCTGGTGTCCTGATTTCTGCTCCATGTTCTTTCCATCCTTTCCTGAAATTCATAATTCATAAGACAATCAGAGACTCCCACCAGATGGTGTATAATTAAGTGCTACTTTTCATGGTGTAGACACAGGGAGTTGCAGAGTTTCAGAGACTGGAGCGATCTGTGTGGATTACCTAACCAGATTTAGTATCCCAGAAGAGATGCCACCCGGAGGCCAACAAACCAAGTGACAACAGAGCCACTGTACCTATAGCTATGTTTATTTAATTTGCCTGACTTCTTTGGTGGTACTACACTCCATACCATGTTCTCTATTGTGGGAGTTTCATACTGGACAAAAACAGAGATTTTGTTGGCTACACAGATGCTGTTAAATCCTGAAGTTTGCTGAAAAGACTCTTAGGCTGCTGACCTGTGAGTTACAAAACATGCTTTCCCATCATTTGGTCAGAATGCAAATGATAGTGGATGATCCTTGAGGGAGGATGGCTATGACTCAACATGTAATTCAAGTATATGTTTCTTACAAAGTTAGCTTAAAGGCACTCATGAAGGTCTGCTAGAAGATGGCTGGGCTCAGCTACATGGCAGGACTTGCAGTCTAACCTTCCCATCTGTCAGCACCCAACATTTCACATTAGTTGAACTGAGGCCAAGTCTTTATAATGTCAGTGACTAGTCAGATATATGCACATCCCTGTGTTTTGGTAAGAACAGTGATTAAAAAAAAGTGTTGCTCCTCATGACCAAATCTTTATATTGCTTTGCAATGTGGCTTTTGGTGAGGACATGATTGCTCTTGTAGTTATACAGCAATTTAAACTTTATTAATAATGCTGGTAAGAAATAGTGATGGTTAATCTTTTAACTTTTCTCTTCATGCTGGGCAAGGAACTATGCTAAGTGTATTTTCCCCCCTTATTTAGCTCTTGCAATATCTCTAAGAAGTAGGCAGTTTTTTTTTTTCACATTACCGATGAAGAACTGAGGCTTGAGGTTTAGTTACTTGTTCAAGTTCTCATCATTGATAAATCACAGAGTTAGGGTGTGGATTCAACTCTTTTTGATTCCAAAGTCCATGCTTTTATTCTTAATGCTATATGAGGGGAGGGGCCCCCCAAAAATCTCTGAAATTTCTTTATTTAAAATTGTGTATTTATTCTTACAGGCTTAAATCTCAGTCACTCTTAAAGTACTTCCTGTTTGATGCAATACACCAATCAAGACTTTTTCCTTTTGTATTTCTTCAGGGTCAGATGTGACTTCATCTTTTGTTTCTGATTGTGCTTATTTGAGTTTTTTTCTTGGTCAGTCTAGCTAGGGGATCATTGATCTTGTTTATCCTTTTGAAGAACCAACTTTTTGTTTCACTGATTTTTTGTATTATCTTTTTGTCTTCTATGTCCTGGATTTGGGCTTTTATTTTGGTGATCTGGATTCTTCTGCTGAAATTAGGGTTTTTGTGGTCAAAACCACACTGAGATACCACCTAACTCCAGTCAGAATGGCAATTATCAACAACTCAAAAAATAACAGCTGCTGGAGAGGGTGTGGCGGAAAGGGAACA